>NC_134360.1:195811806-195971806 GCF_048569485.1 Anomaloglossus baeobatrachus | reverse complement strand
ACATGCTGCACAACACACACATTGCTCAAAACATACCTCCCCCCAAAACACACCACACACACACAAACCGCACAACACACACAACGCTACAGACACACAGCGCTCCACAAACAACGCAACACACGCAACACACATACAACACCGCTCTCACCCCCCGCGACACTCAGAACATGTACAGCGCCCTACACAAACACTTGGTAACTACACACAACAACATCTATATATATATATATATATATATAACAAAAATCATACATGAACTACACAATACGTAAATTCTAGAATACCCGATGCGTAGAATCGGGCCACCTTCTAGTATATATATATTTGCCTTATTCTGTCTGTCTGTCTGTCTTGCTCCAAAATTGTGTCCTTACGGTGACACAAAGCTGATTGGCCGCTGGGCTCGCCATGGCCCCGCCCCCCGCATGGATTGGCCGCTGGCCTCGCCTCTGCTCCGCCCCCCCACGGATTGGTCGCTCGCATCGGCCTGGCCCCGCCCTCCGCATGGATTGGCCACTCGCCCCGGCCCTCTGCACGCATCGCCAGACATAACCTTGCGATGCTGGGATCGTGACGGAGCCGGTGAACGCTGGTAACCATTATACACATCGGATAACTAAGGTCCCTTAGTTACCCGATGTGTATCATAGTTACCAGCGTACACCGGCTCCCGGTACACATGTGCAGGGAGCCGGCATTATACTCCTCTCCCCCCAGGACTACTCCTCCTATTATAGTCCTCCTATTATACTCCTCTCTGAGTATAATAGGAGAACTATTATAGCATGGGGGATGGAGCACGATGGGGTGCGCAGCATGGAGGATGGAGCACGATGGGGAGTGCGCAGCATGGGGGACGGAGCACGATGGGGGGTGCGCAGCATGGAGGATGGAGCACGATGGGGAGTGCGCAGCATGGGGGATGGAGCACGATGGGGGGTGCGCAGCATCGAGGATGGAGCACGATGGGGAATGCGCAGCATAGGGGATGGAGCACGATGGGGGTGCGCAGCATGGGGGATGGAGCACGATGGGGGGTGCGCAGCATGGGGGATGGAGCACGATGGGGGGTGCGCAGCATGGGGGATGGGGGCACGATGGGGGGTGCGCAGCATGGGGGATGGAGCACGATGGGAGGTGCACACCTCCCCCCAACACACACACCACACACACACTGGGAACCACAAACACCGCCATACACAGAGACCCACACACACAGACAACGCCGCACACACACAACACCCAACACACAAACACCGCGGCATACATAAATATACGCACATACCGCACAACACACACATTGCACAAAACATACCTCCCCCCAAAACACACCACACAAACCACGCAACACACACACACACACACACACACACACAACGCTACAGACACACAGCGCTCCACAAACAACGCAACACACATAAAACACCGCTCTCACCCCCCGCCACACCCAGACAACACCCAGAACATGTACAGCGCCCTACACAAACACTTGGTAACTACACACAACATATATATATATATATATATATATATATATATATATATATATATATATATATATATATATATATATATATATATATATATATATATATATATATATATATATAACAAAAATCATACATTAACTACACAATACGTAAATTCTAGAATACCCGATGCGTAGAATCGGGCCACCTTCTAGTATATATATAATTATACACACACATTTATGTGTCAAATTGCTTTTTTTTTTCTTAAAGCAGGCAGTGTTTTTTTTTTTTTCTTGTGCGATTTCAAAAAATAAAAAAAAAAAAGCCCACACCCCGTGTTTTGATGTGTGGGCATGCAAGAATAACAATGGTCATATGGCAGGTGACAGGCTCATCGTAGCTGCTTGTGACTCTGACCCTTTCTTTCTAAAATCCTTGTCAATCCTATTTAGTGTCAAGCTGCATTAGAGAACTATCCAAGATCAGAGTAACTTGAGCATTCCCAGTCGGCCGCCGCTCCCCCGCAGTCAGCGTGGGGCTGCTGATAGAAATTCGTTTTCACATCCTATGTTGCTTACAGGGCACCTTCGAGCAGAAGAAGTGGACAGCATGCTCCTCCGGATTGACAGCGGTGTTGAATCGGCTTTATCTTATGCTAAAGCATGGTCAAAATACACCAAGGACATACTGGCCTGGGTAGAGAAGAGGCTTAATGTGGGTGAGTGCCTTCTCTTGGTGCTTAATGAGCTTTGGAATGAAATCTGTTGCCAGGCTTGTGCTTCAGACTGTCAGTAATGTGATTTCTGAATTACCGCCTGTTTCACTGACTATTCTTCATCACTTTTCTTTCTTTTTTTCTTTTTAATCATAATCTGTATCACTGTATGTTTTTCTGTTTTCCATTACAGAAGCTGAAGCTGCGAGAAATCTTGCAAAAATGGCTGAAACCGCAAAATCCATTGTCGGGCCACAGGTTGGTCGCAGTTCACATGATCATTTACTAAATTATCATTGATTTTACATTTCTACTATTGCTTGATCAGTTACTTTCGTCTTAAACCAAACGCTCTGGCATCAGTATTGTTGGTAGACCGGCTTACATTTTATTCCTGCTAGGCCTTATGTAGGAGGCCATATTGCTCCCAAGTGTAATTTTTGTTTTCTGGAGGAAAGAACTGACCCCTGCTGTTTTACTGAACTTGCTCCAACTAGACTAAAACTTTTTTACCTTTCCATATGATAGTTTATAACTTTTAGATTGATCTGGTCCGACCAATGGGACTCCCACCATTTGGCAGAATAGGCCCCTTTTATACCCATTAGGATAGAGTGGCAGTGCGCATGCTCCACCGCAGCATCATTTATTCCCTATGAATGCCGAAGCTCTGTATTCACCTTTCTCTAGCAGCCCCATAGAGAATGAATGGATGAGGGTCTAGTATACGCTTTTACTACTCCATTATAGTGTGGGGATAAGTGCCCTATTGTGGCGATCTTCTGCAGACCCCCTTTGATATAAGTCATCACCTAACTTAAGGTCTAATGGAAATAAACCTTTAAAAGGAAATAAATAGACTTTTTTTTTTAAAGGGAATCTGTCAAGTTTGTGCTACCTCATCTGAAACCAACATAATGTAGGCAAGGAGATTCTGAATTCAATGGTGTATCACATAGATTACTGGCTGAAACCGTTCTGAAATAATCAAAGAATTTAGAGTCAGGAGCACACACCATGCTCTTAATAGAGATTGTACATTTCATTCACAGCGAGGGCGTGCCAGACTACTGTGCACATGAGTTTCTAGTCCTGTAATGATAGTTTAGGTAAAAAATTGATTGCACACACACTGATAAGAGAAGCACAGTTGCTTTTTTCTTTTTTAACCCCTACAGCATGCTGTCCTCAGCTTACATAGCAAAAACCTGCTGATAGATTCCCTTTAAACCCTTCTAATTATGTATTACGTGTAGGACAAATGTATTAGTAAACTTACCGATTGTGTCTTCCCTGGTTTCCACTGCTTCTCCGATCCTCTTCTGACCCATTTGTCCACTATTTAGCGTTGGCTCACACTTTATAGGGCAGTGATTTTATTTATATTTTTCAACATAAGTCTATAAGTGAAATAAGTATCCATAAACTTCCAGTAACAAAATGACTTCTGCTCTACACACAAACCCCTGTGAGATCCAGCTGGTTGGTTTTCATGTAACATGGGCCAGAAGGGGAACGGAGCAGTGCGGAAAATCGGGGTAGACTGCAAACGTTGGACTTCTGAGGCCACTGATTGTCCGCAGCTTTACCGCGCTGGATCTTTTTGACAAAAACTGATGAGGGGGGGGGGGGGAACGGGACCGTCAGAGCATGAACTGGCCAACACCCCATCTGAGATCTTACTAAAGTTTAGATGAACCCTCTAATACAGGGGTGGGCAATTAATTTTCCCATGGGACCGCATGAGAAATTGGGATTGGTTTAGAGGGCCGGACTAATATAATTAACTCAGTTCTACCCAATATACTACATTACAACACCCCCTCCATATACTACACCTGTAATAAACTACACCACTACACCCACATATACTACACCTGTATTATACTACACCCCCTCCATATACCTGTAATATACTACACCCCCAGATACACCTGTATTATACTACACCACTATATAATACCTGCGATATACTACATCATTACACCCCTATATACTACACCTGTAATATACTACATCACTACACCCCATATACTACACCTGTAATATAGTATACCCCCATATAGTACACCTGTAATATACTACACCTCCATATAGTACACCTGTAATATACTAACCTCCATATAGTACACCTGTAATATACTACACCTCCATATAAAAAAGGGGGGAGACCCCGCTCACCTGCTCTGAGATCAAATCCGGACCGTGCAGAGGAAAGGAGGTGGGCAAACTCCTAGCATCAGGCAGACAAAAAACAGGATTTTCCAGCAACAGGTCCAAAAATAAGTTAAAACTAGAAACTTTATTGCATGTCCATTAAAATATTTCCATCATGCATTCAGGAAAAAATACAAATAGAAGGACGCGTTTCCAACATTCTAGTTCTTAATCTGTCTCTAAAGGATACAGACTGACACAATGGTGTGTCCCCCCCCCCCCCTCCCCCCTCCCCATGTCCCCTCTTTTTTATTACCAGTCATCATGTGTCCAAATCTCTTTCAGGATTCAGTATCTCTTGCTTTTTGCCCGGCATCCTGTGTCTCCTCCCACACAGTCACATGGGCGTGACGTCATCGCAGGTCCTGCAGGATGGCTTATTCCGTCTGCTGTGCAGGTCAGGAGCACTCCTGCTCTGCTGCAGCTCAGAAACGGCTGGTGGGCCTCTCCAGGTCAGGGGCCCCTCTACTGACACTGGGCTGCCCTGACTCACAGGCCGGCCCCCTGACGGTCGCATTGTCGGCCACTACACAGCGGCACTACACATAGGGGCCCGGCAGCCGGCTCTGCAGAGCGGCTGCCGGGCCCCTATAACCCTGCTGGCCAGGTTGCAGTGGCGACCTCTGCGACCGCGGTCGTTACGCCCCTGACCCCATGTACTACACCACTATATACTACACCACTATATACACAACACCATATACTACACCTGTAAAACTACACCACTACACCCCCAGTATTAGTCACCATTCCCCCCCTCCCCCATTGTCCCTCCTCAGCTTATTAGTCACTACTTACCTCTCCCTTGTTTTTGTCCCCTTCCTCAGGCACCTCCATACAGGCCCCCCGCTGAGCTGCTCCTTCTGTTGTACGGACCCCCGCTGAGCTGCTCCTTCTCTTATATGGGCCCTGGCTACGCTGATGCTGTTCTGCGAAAGGCCCCCCGCCGCTGCTTCTCTCTGTAAAGGCCCCCGCTGTGCTGCTCCTTCTGCCGGGCGGGAACTTTTGAAATGACACACGCAACGCAGTACTGATAACATCAGAGCGCGCGCGTGTCACTGACAAAGTGCCGGAAGGGAACAGAGGAGAGACTCCTGCGTTCCGCTGCCTGCACTTACTGTGCGGACCTGCAGGATCTCTCCCAGCCCGGCACGCTGCAGCCCGGCTCCACTGCACCGGCTGAAGACGGGCGGGCCGGTCACAGAGAGGAGGCGGGCCGGATGTGGCCCGCGGGCCGCCCCTTGCCCAGGTCTGCTCTAATATATAATCATCTCTTTAGAATGGCGGTCTTGGTCCCCCTTTTGGAAAATATGCCTATATACTACGGGGTCAGGCTCGTCCAGGTTGTTTATTATTATGCTTATTAGAGCTTTTCTATTGAGCGTCAGTCCTGTGCTGCCAGCGGCTTCATAACATCAGACACCCGATGCTGCCGCTCTCTATATTGCCCTTTTGTGAAATTGTTTTTCCTACTTGTTGCCATGCAGCGGGTCCTTGAATATCAGCAGATCTGTCCAACTTGGCACTTACATGAATAAATCTATTCACCGTGTGCTGTTTGTTTTCATTTCAGGAGTTTATGCCATTCCAGCCAATTTTCACAACCGCTTTTCAGAATGACATTGACTGCAGCCAGTTATGTCTCCAGACCATCAGTGCACTTCAGAGCAACAAGTTCATCCAGGTGAGACGTAGGAGCCGGCGTGCTGTCATTGTGTACGTTAAGTGTGTAACCGTTGCCAGGAAATTTCTGCCATGGTGAAAAGGGAAAGTTATTTTTATTTTGTTTTTTTCCACCAATCAGAAATTTGCCTCCGTTCAAGATGTATCTGGCTGTATGGTGGAATAATAAATGTAATCCTCTGAAAAGTCATGGACACTTGAGAAGATTCCAAGGTCGCCGTATAGAGAGCGGAGACCCCTTTCGGCTTTGCTCATTGATTAAAGAGGTTTTCCGAGGTTATAACAAAAGTCTGCAGTGACTCTGGTTGTAGGCTGTCATATTGGGCAATGCAGCGGTATTTCCGGCACAAGCGGGAGGTCACGTGGCCGAATATATACAATTTTCATAGTTGTGGGGCCACATGCCAACTAGACTGGATTGGCTCCTCTTAATAGAAGTGGCATGAGATTGTCCTGATAAGACTAGTCTGCATGTGACCACAAGTATTCAACACGCAAATATGTGGCCACGTGATCTCGTGCCGCAAAGGGTCACAGTTCAGAAGTTTGCAGTCAGCGCGAATCCAGACTTTTGTAGCCTGGACAGCCCCTTTAACTTT
The DNA here is from genome assembly GCF_048569485.1 of Anomaloglossus baeobatrachus. NCBI lineage: Eukaryota > Metazoa > Chordata > Amphibia > Anura > Aromobatidae > Anomaloglossus > Anomaloglossus baeobatrachus. Next base: position 195,965,117 of record NC_134360.1, on the reverse strand, counting down.
ACTGAAAATCCTACACAGTGCTCCATGCACACTGCCACTGATTACATATGGCCAGATCTTATTACCAGCAATCTCTGGGCAGTGCCAAAGGAGTTCGGATGAGCTATAGAGTCCTTTCATTGTGGAAATCAATCAGTTTTCATGTAGTCTGCTCCCATCGATCACTTTACGTTACCATAGTAATAATTTTTTTTTTTTTTTATTTTCTGACTGTGTGCAGCCATCTATGGGAGTGTTTTCTATGCAGTCTGTGATCTGTGCATAGGTCCTTGAGTAGGGAGGGGGAAGAGGAGAGCTGTGTCCATTATCTATTGTGAATTGTGTATCCTATGTTATCTATATATAGGTGTTGGGCTGCATTTATATATTGGCCGATCGTGGCCATTAAACAACCGCCGATCAACTATGTGCAAAACAGCCAGTGATTGGTAAATGGTCTGTTCCGCCACCATAGAACGATTGGAAATACAATTCTTCTACGCGCATATATATGATCATTTTGTTGGGCAGCACGTCATTGTTTTCACAGGACAATGTGCTGGCGAGAGTTGTTTTTTAAGCTTGCGTAAAAAAATAATCCAACAAATGAGAATTTAACGCTTGATTGACGACCTGTCTAAATGGGCTGTTACCGGTCATTGTATTCCTGTATATGATCTTGGAATCATTACTGAAAAGTGATTACTACAGAATAGAAAGTGTTTATCGGTAAAAAGAGAGTGAGTTCAGGATTTCATTTTCATATAGTGAAATAATTTAATTAAATAAAGACCAAACTTTCTTAAAGGGGTATTGCCATTTCCAAGTTCCTAACCCATTATGTAGTAGGTGTAATAATAAGAATATTGGCAAATACCTCCAATTAGAAATGTAGTTTCGTTTTCTTGATATAGCCATGTCTCTTACTCATGTGCAGGGCATTACAGAAACTTAGTTGTTGATGATTGTAACCATGGATACCCAAGTTTCTGTAATGCCCTGCACATGAGGTAAGAGACATGGCTACACCCACTCACACAGTGACCGTTAGTTGTTGATGATTGTAACCATGGATACCTAACGGTCACTGTGTGAGTGGGTGTAGCCATGTCTCTTACCTCATGTGCAGGGCATTACAGAAACTTGGGTATCCATGGTTACAATCATCAACAACTAACGGTCACTATGAGTGGGTGTAGGCATGTCTCTTACCTCATGTGCAGTGCATTACAGAAACTTGGGTATTCATGGTTACAATCATCAACAACTAACGGTCACTATGTGAGTGGGTGTAGCCATGTCTCTTACCTCATGTGCAGGGCATTACAGCTTGAGCATCTATGGTTACGTCCACTCCCTGTAATGCCCTGCACATGAGGTAAGAGACATAGCTATATGAGGAGAACTATACTACATTTCTAAGTGGAGGTATTTGCTAAGCTTATTATTATTACACCTACTACATATTGGGATAGGATCTTGAAGATGGGACTAGCCCTTTAAATATGTTTTAACGTCAAAGCATTTAAACATCGTCATTTTCTGATGACACGTTCCCTTTAACGGGACTTTCCCTTTAAGGTTTCTTACGAATATTGGTTCTCGTGCTCATACTATCAGCATTCACTGTTTTTTTTGGGTTGTTTTTTTTATATAAACATGTTAAACATAATTTATAGATATTTATATGTTGAGGCTGGTTGCTGGGGATTCTGAAGGTGCACACATGGATTAGATGAAAACTGATAAAAAAAAGGGGATGGCTGTAAATTTCAGCACAAAAGTTGTGAAATCTCACTTCCTCCTCCCATGGATTGTCCTCCAGATACGCTCCAGTATGTATTGTTTTATACACGCTTCACGTGCAGGCTCCTAACAGTCTTATTTTGCCTCTAGCCTCTTCAAGCCCGAAGATCGGAGCTCGACCGACAAAGGAAGGAAATGAAAGACCTGTGGCAGAGAGAGCAGAAGAAAATGGTTGGTACTCAGGAGTTCTTATCCGCTTCTGCTCCTCTCAATTTTTAGGCTGTATCTGCCTCTGATACCATAATTGTTAATTATACCCACATTACACCTAGTGCAAACCTGCAACCACACAAGGAATAGGGACTTTCTGTGCTATAGTAACACAACCTGACCATTGTCAGAGATCTGATTACTACAATTTTGTTTCTGTAAAGTCATGCAGGCTGATATTTTTAAGTCATGCATTTCCTATGAGCCGCATTCCCTTAAAAGGGAACTGTACTTTCAACAATCTTTGCATAAATCAATAGTACAGCCAATATAAATAAACTGTAATTTTTTGACAAATCTCCTTCTTTATCCACTTATGAGCCATTTCTCCAAACTCTCATGCCTCCTGTACTCCCGATCTGCTCTGAAAAAAACAACTGTGTAATATATTTTGACAAAGAAATCTGCTTTATCCACTCATGAGCCATTTCTCCAAACTCCCAAGCCTCCTGAACTCCCTAACTGATCTGAAAAAAACTATGTAATATATTTTGACAAATCTGTTTCTTTATCCACTTATGAGCCATTTCTCTAAACTCTCATGCCTCCTATACTCCCTATCTGCTCTGATAAAAACCCACAAAAGTGTCCTGTTACATCTCCTATCATACTTCATAGAAAGGGGAGAAGGAGAGATGAACATAGTGAGGAAACAAGCAGAGGGTGGCACAGAAGAATAAGCGGATCTCTGGAACAAATCTTTTATATCACCACTGAGCTAGATTCACATCTACACTGCTCAATACTGCTGTAATATGTCTCACACACTGCTGCTCCTTCTGGCTGTGATTGAAGAGCAGGTATCCCTCTGTGTATGGGAGACCTCATTACAGCTAGATGTCACTTAGCAGCTCAGATTCCACTTCTGAGAGCTTACTTTTTCCACTAACTGTTGTCCTTATCTGTTTACATTTATGGCAGGACTACTTTTTTTATTGGTTTGGCATGTTGAGTATTATTTTGCCCTCAATTTTAGGTTTAGTTGGGCATCCTAATCTAAAGGAGTCTGTTAAACGTTCCTTTGTCATGCAGTTGGGTTACGTTGATATTTTTGGTATTTTTGTTTTACACCTTGTGGTTTCCGTTGTTGTTTTATGCAGCAAGAGTTGGAAACCGCTCTTCGGAAAGCCAAATTAATGAATGTACAAAGGCAAGACGAGTATGAGAAAGCAAAATCTAGTACAATCCGTGCGGAGGAGGAGCAGCTTAGTATTTCTGGAGGACTCATGAAAGATGGGAACAAACAGGTGGAGAAGAGGAGACGCTTGGAGGAGGAAGCCTTACAGAAGGTGCGAGGTGGAAAGGGGTGGTAAAAAAAAATAAAATAAACATCTAGGAATATATCCAAAGTTCGATTTTATCATTTCTCAAGTACAAGTTTAAAAAAAACACTTTAATTTTATATCTGATTATTGTGCACGTAGCCAGCTCAACAGCTACTTTTAAGAGGTTTTCCACTACTAATGTGACCCTCTTTCGATTGTCCTAACTCTTCCTAACACTTTCCGAATATACTTCTGCTACTTACCCTGCTCCTGTAAGCTTATTTATCTGGGGAACATATATTACTATGTTGATGTTTTAGCTTTGATTAGTGTTTAGCGAGTAGATGACTATTTGTACTCACTATGGTCTTAGCGAGCACTGTCCTCTACTCGCATATTCGTTACGAGTAGCGGGCGCAGTGTCAGTCAATTGGAAATACTCGCTAAGTAACGAGTAACCCGAAAGCCGTACTTTTCAAGCGAGGAGCGAATAGTACGGCTTTCAGGTTACCCACTACTTAACAAGTATTTCCTATTGACTTACATTGCACCTGCTACTCGTAATGAATAAGCGAGTAGCAGACAGTAGTCGCTAAGAGCATAGCGAGTACGAATAGTCCAGCTACTTGCTCAACACTAGTTTTGATCCTTCCTGTCTGGAGACCGGAATCAGACAAACTGAGCAGGGCACGTCACTGGCGGGGGGTAGGGTCTGGGTGGGGTCTGAGAGGCAGCAGTCTGGGCGCACATGCGCAGATCACACTTCACTATCCTCTCATACTGCGTTACCATGCAGTGCTTTGATGTGACAAGCGCTGTCATGTAATGTAATATACTATCTAATGATCGACACATCACAGCGCTTGTTACATGAAAGCAGATCAGAAGGATCAAAGCTAAACCATTAATATAGAAATATACTCTCAGCAGAGAGATCGGCGTATAGGAGCAGGGTAGATGGCAGTATATTAGGAAAGTGTTAGTTTGGAAGCGTTAGGACAAATAAAAGGGGGTCACATTAGTGGTGGAAAACCTCTTTAATTGGCTTGGTTTTCCGTAGCATGAAGGCAAGGTGAATGGCTACCTGTTTCCTCCAGGTAAAAGGAGGCTCAGATGTAATTCTATTTTACCTGCATTAATAATGTTGAATTATATTTTCTAGGCAGAAGAAGCTAAAGAATATTACAAGACTTGTGTAGCAGAGGTGGAAGAGAAAAGAATGGATATGGAAAACGTGAAGAGTGAAATATTAACGCAGATCCGAGAGCTTGTCTACCAATGTGATCTCACCCTGAAGGCTGTAAGTGGAGCTGGGATTGTTTTCCACTCAAGTCCTTAACGGTTGGAAATGTGTGACGTCCAGAAAGTTAGATAAATGAATATTTATGGAGATAAAAAAATGGCTGAAATGATGTTTAAGATCATTATTGGAAGGTAACAATCACTTTTGAGAAGATTAGGTAACGTGTTATTTCAGCAACGATTGATCTCGGACTGTTTTTCACAATATCTGTGGACGTCAATGCTGTAGTGTTAAAGGGGTTATCCACTGTTTGGAAAACTCCTTTCTTAAATACTATACCCCCCTGCGTAAAATAAATATTGGTCACTCCTCTCCCGCACCAGTGTTGTACCGGTGATGTTGGTGCTGGTTTCATCAGGACTTGTGAGCCTCCGCTGATGGGCTGCCTTGCCCATATTTTAGGGCTGGTCATGGACTGATAATCTGCCGGCATCCAAGGACTAATGATCCTAGATGACAAAAAGGGAAGCATTAACGTCTCCATCGTAATTGATTACATGGCATTATCCTCGTAGTTCTCCATTTTGTCCCCATCTGTTGGCTGAACATGCCTGTATTGTTTAAGGGAGAAGTGTTCCATATACCAGTTACAGATCCACTCAGGAGTGGTGTATCTTGAGCCAGGGATGGGACCTGTTTCCTAGCTGTGAGGTCTGGAAAGCCGATGCCAAAGAACAGTTTGGACATGTCTCTATGATCTCACAGGAAGAATCCAGTCCCGTCTGACAGTAAATATAAGGCTTCTGCATGGAGCCATAATGATATTATACTGGTGGGAAAGCAGCCTTATACAAACATGCATGGACCACAATCATTCCATCAATTCCAAGTATTAGAAATTGTGCACCCGGGGGAATCTCACATTCCCTTGTCTTGAAATGCATGTTTACGAGTCAGCGAAGATGACAGCGGCACTAAAAACCTTTAAGAAAACACACCCTGACTTATATGATTATAGAAGTTTGATCCGCTGTCATCTTTAGAAATAAGCACTGTACGAGCCCAACAATTTTTTTTTTAATTGCATTCTTTTAACTCCTTAAGGACACAGCTGAGTGTTGGTTTTTGCATTCCCTTTTTCCTCTTTTGTTTTTTGTTGTTTTGTTTTGTAAGATTTGTTTGTAATTTTGAAAGACTCCTTTTATTTTACCATATAGTGGCCAAAAAAAATGAGAGCAAAAAATGGCAAGCGAGGTGAAGTAATGAACAAAACACAATCCCTCCATTATTTTTGGGGAGTTTAATTTTTATGATGTTAATTGTGCAGATAAAAAATGACATGGCAGCCTAACTATTCTTCAGGTCACTACGATTAGGGCAATACAAAACCTTGTAAAGTTTTGTTGTTTTTTTTTGTTGTGTTTTTTTTTTTTTTTTTTTTTTTTTTTTTTACCATCAAAGTAATTTTAAAAAAAAATAAATAAACCTGTTGTACGCTTGTTTGTATAGCGAGCCGGCGTTTTCTATTGGTACGGTTATGGGTTTTGTTCTACAGTTTAATCACTTATTGCATTTTCTAGGAAGCGTTGCGACAAAAAAAAAAGCAATTTTGGCTTTTCACTTTTTTTTTTCTCTTTTGACGTATTCCGTACAAAATCACGGTTTCCTATAAAGTACAGCATGTGGCTGTAACTTCACAAGGATAGCAAACATATTGTCGATGAGAGAGCCTTCAGCAAGTCCCTGTCTCCCATTAGTGGCTGGTGGGGCATTGGCTGCCTGAACAAATGCCAGGGCTGGATAATGGCTCTTAGATGCTGCTTTCCGTGCTTGACAGTGGTATTTTAAGGGGTTAATGGAGGATTCTGCAATGTAATCTGAAGACATGCTGCAAGAGTTAAATCAGAGACTTCAACCCTGTGTCTGTTATCTCACACTTCTTTTTTCTTTGTCGCTCCATTGGGAGACCCAGACAATTGGGTGTATAGCTATTGCCTCTGGAGGCCACACAAAGTATTACACTTAAAAGTGTAAGGCCCCTCCCCTTCTGGCTATACACCCCCAGTGGGATCACTGGCTCACCAGTTTTGTGCTTTGTGCGAAGGAGGCAACACATCCACGCATAGCTCCACTTTTTAGTCAGCAGCAGCTGCTGACTATGTCGGATGGAAGAAAAGAGGACACATATAGTGTCCCCAGCATGCTCCCTTCTCACCCCACTGTATGTCGGAGGTGTTTGTAAGGTTGAGGTACCCATTGCGGGTACGGCGGCAGGAGCCCACATGCTGATTCCTTCCCCATCCCTTTTTACAGGGCTCTGGGTGAAGTGGGATTTACCGGTCTCCAGGCACTGAGACCGTGCTCCATCTACAGCCCCTGGAGAAGATGCTGGATGGAGCGGAGTACATCAGGGACATGGCCCTGCTTCCTCAAGGTACTCTGTGTCCCCGTGCATTTGGCGCTCACACCGCAGCATGCTGGGTGTTGTAGTGCGCCGGGGGACATCAGCGCTGCGGCGCCTGTGCCATAGCCTCATTCAGCTTAGCTGAAGCAGGCACACTTATGGGACTCGGCCGCGCCGGCCGCTGGGACTGCGGCACGGCTGGCACTTGTAGTGCGCCGGGGACTTCAGCGCGGCCTGCGCTTTTACGGCGGCCGCGCTGATAACTACAGTCCCCGGCTTTTGCGGCCTGCTTCCGTTCGTTCCCGCCCCCAGACCTGCCAGTCAGGAGAGGGGCGGGACGCTGGCCACTTCTAGGGCGGTCGCGCCGGCCGCTGGGACTGCGGCGCGGCTGGCACTTGTGGTGCGCCGGGGACTTCAGCGCGGCCCGCGCTTTTACGGCGGCCGCGCTGTTAACTCGAGTCCCCGGCTTCTGGGCCTAGTCTCCCTTCGTTACCGCCCACAGCCCTGACAGTCAGGGTAGGGGCGTGTCGCTGCAAGTGCAGAGCTGAGAGCTGGAGTATGTTTTGCATACTCCACCCCTCTCACTGTGTGCAATTCCCGCACTTTCTCAGGCACGCCCACGGCTTCCTTCTCTACAAGGACACCGGCAGCCATTAGTGTCAGTTTCTGTACGATACAGAGACAAGTGTGGAAGACCCTGGCATTCTGATAGTCACACAATCGCTGTAACAGGCGTTAAGCAGCACCTGTGGTGCTAACCCCACTAGTGCAGAAGTGCACTTATAGATATGCTTGTACTATATACATTGCACTGTTTGGTCGCACGTTGTATATACCCTCCTGGATTATGCGGAGGAGTTATCAGCATATTCTCTGTGTAAAACAAAGGTGCAGAACCACATGTTTTTCTATACAGCTGGTACAGCATGTACGGCTATACGGCCGGCAGGTACATAGACTCCCATTGTATGCACTAATGGCCAGGGGATGAGGACGGTGTCTGCAGTATTTACTGACAGTTTTTCTGAGACTATGGCTATGATACTAGAAGCCTAGCAGTCCGGACATGTCTCTCACAATATGGGCACTGTTGAATCATTGATCCATGGCCCCCCTCAGTGTGAATAACTAACAGCTCCGGGAATGTCACACGCATCCCAGAGTCACGGCTCTGCACGGACGTCAGTCCCAGACAGCCTAAGTGGGCTCGCTATGAGCGGCCTCGGTTTCATCAGGGTCCTAACAGAAGGACTCGCTGTGTAATGAGGCGGAAGTAGCGGCTCAGGATTCTGATCCTGAGACCGCTCTCAATCTGGATACACCTGATTGTGACGCCATAGTAAATAATCTTATAGCGTCCATCTATAGAATGTGGGTTATTTCTCACAACTCCTCCAGTGGAGGAGTCAGCTTCACGTATTTTTCTGACAGAGAGGCAGTCCAGGAACACCACGCTTATCCAGATATGCGCTTCTCCAAACGGCTTAGGATACACGCTATCCCTGTCCCCTGACTTGGTCAAGGACTGGACCCAATGTCCAGAGCGGCATCCTCCAATCTCCAGGCTTGTAGCTAGATCCATAGTTGCAGTGGGAGATGGAACTGCAAACTCAAAGATGCCACTGACAGACAGATGGATCTCTGGTCGAAAGCCATCTATGAGGCTGTCGGCGCACCGTTGCTCCGGCATTCTCTCCCTTGGGGCACTCCAAGCTATTTCAGCTTGTCTTACACAGATTGACACGGTTACACGTACATCTGTGCCGCAGGTGGCATCCTTAACCTCTCAAATGTCTGCATTTGTTTCTTACGCGATTCAGGTTGTCCTGGACTCTGCGAACCGTGCGGCGGTAGCCTCCGCTACTCCGTGTTTTTAAGCAGAGCCTGGTCTGCTCGTTAAGTGAATGGAAGGCAGATTCTGCTTCCAAAAAAGGTTGCCTAACCAGTTGCCTTTTTCTGCTGACCGACTGTTTGGTGAGCGTTGGATGTAACCATCAAACAGTCCAGGGGTAAGGATTCATCCTTTCCTCAGCCCGGACACAACAAACCCCAACAGAGCTAGAGGCAGTCGGGGTTTTCGGCCTTTTCGAGGCTCGGGCAGGTCCCATTTTTCCTCGTCCAAGGTGGACTCAAAAGGATCAGAGGAGCTAAGATTCTTAGCGGGCTCAGTCTCGCCCAAAAAAGCGACAGTCGGAAAACCCGCTTCCAAGGCGGCTTCCTCATGACTTGCGGCCTCGGTCCGTAGCAGGCTCTCCCGCCTTGGCGATATTTAGCTGCCATAGGTCAATGACCATTGAGTGTGAGACATTCTGTCTCACGGGTACAGGATAGAGCTCACTTCTCGTCCTCCAACTCGATTCTTCAGAATTGCTCCACCTCCCGGCCGGGCCGCTGCTCTTCTGCAAACAGGGTGCACTCTATAGGCAGAAAGAGTGATGACCCCCGTTCCTCTTCAGGAACAAGGTCACGGTTTTTACCCCAAATTCTTTGCGGTACCTATAACAACGGGCCGTTCCGTCCCGTTCTGGATCTAAAAATGCTCAGCAAGCTCGTGGACACCAGGCGGTTCCGGATGGAATCCCTCCGCCATGTCATCGCTCAAGGTCCCAAGGATATTTCCTAGCATCATTAGGCATCAAGGATGCTTATCCACACGTGCCGATTGATCCAGAGCACTAGCGTTTCTACGCTTCGTTATAGGAGACGAACACCCTCTGTTCGTAGCTCTACCTTCCGGCTAGCGACAGTCCAACTGGTCTTCGCCAAGGTCAGGGCAGCAGTAGTCACAGTCCTGCACTCTCAGGGTCACTCTGTGGTCCCGTATTTAGACGATCTACTTGTCAAGGCACTCTCTTAGGAAACATGCCAACACTGCCCGAACGTTGCGCTGGAGACTCTCTAGAGTTTTGGGTGGATCATCAACTTTTTAAAGTCAGATCCGACCCCGACCCTATCGATAACATATCTAGGCATAGAGTTTCTTACTCTCTCAGCGATAGTGAAGCTGCCGCTAGACAAACAGCATTCACTACGGGCTGCAAGCTCTTCTTTAAGAACCAGTCGCACACATTGACACGCCTCATGCACTTCCTACGTAAGATGGTAGCAATGGAGGCAGTTCCTTTCGCGCAGTTTTACTGCGTCCACTACAATGGGACATTCTCCGCCAATGGGACGAGGAGTCGACGTCCCTCAACAGAGTCGTCGTTCTTCTCAGGCGGCCAAGGAATCTCTACGGTGGTGGCTTCTTCTCACCTCTTGGTCAAAAAGAAGGTCCTTCCTATCCCCGTCTGGGCGATAGTTACGACAGACGCGAGTCTATCAGGGTGGGGAGCAGTTTTTCTCCACTACAGCGCTCAGGGTACGTGGACTCAGCAAGAGTCCACTCTTCAGATCAATGTTCTTGAACACAGAGCAGTGTATCTTGCCCTACAATCCTTCCAACAGCGGCTGAAAAGCAAGCATATCCGACTTCAGTCGGACAGCTCCACAGCGGTGGCATACATCAACCACCAAGGAAGAACGCGCAACCGGCAAGCCTTCCAGGAAGTCCGGCAGGTTCTGATGTGGGTGGAAGACACGGCATCCACCATATCCACAATTCATCCCAAGTGTGGAAACTAGGAAGCTGACTTCCTAAGTCGCTGAGGTGTGGCCGAAAGAGTATGGTCTCCTCACCCGGACGGGTTTCAGGAGATCTGGCGCCGCTGACAGAGGCCGGACGTCGATCTAATGGCGTCACGGCACAACAACAATGTGCCAGCTTCATGGCACGGTTTCACAATCATCGAGCTCTGGCGGCAAACGCCTTAGTTCAGCATTGGTCGCAGTTCCAGCTACCTTAGGTGCCACCTCTGGCATTGTTGCCCAGAGTACTGCGCTAGATCAAGACCGACTGCGGCCGCACCATCCTCGTCGCTACAAATTGGCCGAGGATGTGTGGTACTCGGTTTTGTGGTGCCTCACGGTAGGCTAACCGGGGGCACTACCAGACCAATCAGACTGGCTGTCTCAAGGGCCATTCTTCCATTTGGATTCTACGGCCCTCAACCGGATGGTGTGGCATTGAGTCTTGGAACCTAGTGTCCTCAGGATTACCTCAGGACGTGGTTGCCACCATGAGACAGGCTAGCATACCAACGTCCGCCAAGATTGACCACAGGACGTGGAAGATGTTCTTATCTCGGTGCTCGGCGCGGGGTGTTTCTCCCTGGCCGGTTGCATCGTCTATGTTTCCTTCCTTCCTGCAATCTAGGTAGGAAAATGGGTTGTCGCTCAGTTCCCTTTAGGGACAAGTTTCAGCGCTATCTGTATTTTTTCAGAAACGACGACTTCCTCAGGTACGCACGTTCCTACGGGGAGTTTGTCTTCTCAGCACTCCGTACAAGCGGCCGTTAGAGCCCTGAGATCTGAACAAGGTTCTAATTGCTCTCCAGATGCCGCCTTTCGAGCCTTTGAAGGATGTCTCCCTTCCCGTTTTTCACGGGAAGTGGCCTTCTAGTAACGGTCTCGTCTCTTAGGAGAGTTTCCGAGCTAGCAACGCTCTCATACAAACTCCCTTCCTGGTCCTTCACCAGGACAGGGTAGTTCTGCGTCCGGTTCCGGAATTTCTCCCTAAGGTGGTATCCCATTTTCATATCAATCAGGATATCACCTCACCTTCTTTGTGTCCTCGTCCAGTCCATCAATTTCAGAAAGATTTGCATCTGTTGGTTCTGGTGAGAGCACGCAGGTTCTACTTTCCGCATGGCGCTCCTGCGCCACCCGGATGCACTCTTTGTCCTTGTCGCTGGTCGGCGTAAACAGGCGCAAGCTTCCAGATCCACCCTTGCTCGGGGGCTCGAGGCACCAATTCTTGAAACCTACAGTTCTACTGGGCTTCTGGTTCTCTCAAGGCCGAAGGCCCATTCTACCAGAGCCGTGGGTGCATCCTGGGCATTACGGCACCAGGCTACGGCTCAGCAGGTGTGTCAGGCACCCACCTGGTCGAGTCTACTTACTTTTACCAAGCATTATCAGATGCATACCTACGCTTCGGCAGACGCCAGCCTAGGTAGATAAGTCATTCAGGCGGCGGTTGGCCACCTGTAGGAGAGGGCCGTTTGACGGCCCTATCATGAGGTATTCTTTTACCCACCCAGGGATTGCTTTTGGACATCCCAATTGTCTGGGTCTCCCAATGGAGCGACAAAGAAGAAGGGAATTTTGTTTACTTACCGTAAATTCCTTTTCTTCTAGCTCCAATTGGGAGACCCAGCACCCGCCCTGTTTTCTCGGGGTTTTTCTGTTTTTTCGGGTACACATGTTGTTCATGTGGTATGGTTCAGTTCTCCGATGTTTCCTCGGATTGACTTGGTCTTTAAATCAGTTATTGGCTTTCCTCCTTCTTGCTTTGGCACTAAAACTGGTGAGCCAGTGATCCCACTGGGGGTGTATAGCCAGAAGGGGAGGGGCCTTACACTTTTAAGTGTAATACTTTGTGTGGCCTCCAGAGGCAATAGCTATACACCCAATTGTCTGGGTCTCCCAATTGGAGCTAGAAGAAAAGGAATTTACGGTAAGTAAACAAAATTCCCTTCTTTTTTGCAATGTTAGCTTAAGCCTGTTATTTTTATCATTAGTGGGTCTCAGCTGCTTGTGAGCTCTAGTCCGACTCCATCCCACGCCCCTTCACTGTGATTACCGGTGATTAGCAGTTTTTGTCTATGGAAATGTACACTGAAAACCTGGTGTGGGCTGGGGCAGCTCTTAGAGCTCTACTACAAGCAAAATCTAAAATTTTTCACTGTGTCAGAACGGCTGCTGCCACTAATCTAAGTGATTAGTGTTGAACTCAGGGCCTCTTTGTCTACATTCTGCTGCTCTCAGATGACATAGCAAAAACCTGCTGACAGATTCCCTTTAACGGTAGTTACTGACAATGATGTCAGAGGTACAATGCCGACTGTGTAAAACAGCCAGCATCTCCCATGTGTGGAACGGGTTTAGTACCTAACTCACACCATATCTATTAAAACTTTTTTTGGGGCTCTCCTGATTATGGTGTATCGCGATAATTTGAGATCCTTTTGTTTTTGCCTGGTAAACACAGGCATATGTATTATTGGTATGAAACTCTGGACTCTGGAGTGAATGCTTTTGAGAGCCCGTTCGGAAGCGCTTTACGTTGAGTCGGGCATTTCAATGACTTGTGCAGCTTTGTAGTTTTGCCAGATCTTTCAGCAGGTTAGATGGCGCGGGTGCGGAAAGCCTCTCCTGGGGTATATATCCTGAAAAGGCTTTTTGCCATAAACCTTTTTGTTCCCCCTTAATAATCCCAAGATGAGCCCAACCTTGTAGTAAAGGACATTCCCATCCTTTGAAGACGGACAACCATTCTGATCTTGCCTATTTCATCTCTTACTGTGGGAAGATGAAAACGTGTTTTGGTCTAAAAAGATGATTCCCGGTCACCCCAAGTTGGAATAAAAAGTAGCTCTTTCCTTTTGAAAGCCGTCCAGCGTAATAAAGCCCTTCACTTCTGGTATCTTAGGACATTGTCCTCGCCTCTCCTGCCATAGTGAAGGGCCTTGTACAACAAATCTGGCCTGTGTGCGCCCGAGCTGTGACTGTTGAACCAGTGTTCTCACTTGTAATAAGTTAATTATTTCGCTGAATGAGCCTTTTCTTACCGGGGTTGACAATCTTTTAATCCTTGAGTGCCTTTCCCTTAATATGGAAGTGCTTCAAAGTTCAGTACTTTGGGCAGACGACAGGTTGTGTCTAAATAATGCAGCCCCCTGTGCGCAAATAGTAAGAAGGCTCTGTGATATCAAAGATGTTACTGCATTGTATGTAATGGATATGGATGATCAGTGTGGGGTAGTCTCTGTAGTGGGGTACATTTTGAAGAATGGTGTAAGCCTTTGGTTAAAATCCAGCATTATATTATAAAATTAGAGTAACTGTTATCATTCTTGATTTTAATTTTTTTTTTTCCATAAATCAATACTAATATATTTATTAATTTATTTAGCGCTATTAATTCCACACACATAGCTTTACATACAATGGCAACACTGTCCCCATTGGGGCTCACAATCTAGAGTCCCTATCAGTATGTCTTTGGAGTGTGGGAGGAAACCGGAGATCCCGGAGGAAACCCACGCAAACACGGGGAGAACATACAAACTCCTTGCAGATGATGTCCTTGGTGGGATTTGAACCCAGGACTCCAGCGCTGCAAGACTGCAGTGCTAACCACTGAGCCACCGTGCAAAAATAAGTAACTTTTGTAATATATCTTATCAGAGAAATCCACTTATTTCTCCTCCTAGACTAATAATTCACTCTCAAGTCAGGTATAAAATCTCTATTTGGTCAAGATAGCATGTCCCATTGTTGAGATAAGAGATTACAGTTACTGCTAAGAGTTTATGGAGGGGGACGAGATAGAGGCCGACCCAGACATTCTGCTTCAAGTTCTCCAGAAATGGCACTTATACTTTGAAACTATGATGAAAAAAAAAGGTAAAGTGTAACTGTCATTTCATGAGAACTTGCAGTAGAATGTCTGTGCCCTCCTCTAGCTTCTACATGGGTTATGACAGTTAGTGTTTATAAGATTCTATGTAGAGGGGAGGCACTAGAGGAGGGCACAGACATTCTGCTGCAAGTTCTCCTGAAATGACAGTTACACTTTGAAACTATGATGAAAAAAAATAACTGCCGTTTTAGGAGAACTTGCAGCAGAATGTCTGTGCCCTCCTCCAACTCCTCCCCTCTACATAGGATATGACAGTTGGTGCTTATAAGATTCTATCGGAGTAAATAGAAAATTTGTCTTAACTAAATACAGATTTTTTTTTTTCCCATTTAAGTGAGAGTAAAAAAAATCAATCCAGGAGGAGCGAGAAAAAAAAGCTGGTTTGTCTGATAAAATATATTAGGCCCTGTGCACACTGCGTTTTTACCCGCGTTTTTACTGCAGAAATTTCTTGAGAAAATGGCTGTAACTTTTCTGCAGACATTCCCCAGCAAAACCTATGGAAAGAAAAAAAAAGTAACTGTGCGCACACTGCGTTTTTTTTCTCAAAAACATTCCTTCTGCAGAATTTCTTGAGAAAAAGAATGAGCATGTCACTTCTTTTCTGCAGGTACCTGCGTTTTTTGGCATAGATAATGGTAACATAACGCAGGGACTATCCATGCGTTATTGGTGTGTTTTTTGAACGCAGTGCGCTAATATTTCACTCTTAAGAAATTTCTTGAGTCAAATTTATTTTTCTAGTGCGCACAGGGCCTTACAAAGTTTTTTTTTTTTTTTTTGTTTTTTTTTTTTTATATTTTCATACACATTGGTTGAAAGAGTAAACCTAATTTCAACATTTAAGTACATATAGTAATAGACTATTCTAATAAAGCCGTAAAGAATATCTTGATCTTATTCATCCTGGATGGATTTTATTAACGAAGAGTCATAAAATAGCTTGTGTGCCCTTATTGATCACTGATCATTTTGGTAAGAGAAGTGACCGTTGCCAATGACCGCTTTCAGGGGTGCGGAGTTGTAGATAGAGTGGAAGAAACGTCTTTTTTATATATATTCTAGTGTTTCATGGATTAGGGTGCTTTATTATGTTTAGTAACCTCTCTAATTTGTTAATCATTTTGTGTACAGGCAACAGTGAATTTATTCCAGATGCAGCATGCCCAGGTGGTATCGCTGCCCGTCAACTGCCAGACCCTGTGCGAGAATGGCAAGCGTTACGAGCCCGGCCAGCAGTATTCAGAGTTTGTGAAGAACCTGCCCAAAGATGACTGTGGCATTGAAGTTGGGTCTTGTGATGCCTCGCATGCACAGATTGGGCGGTGAGTACATGATAATACGGGGCACTACTGTGTGTACTGGCACCCATCATCTCCTCTTGGGGGGGAATAATTGCAGAGCACAGCGTGTTGTTGTTTTGGTCTGGATGTTTAATCTTTTTGTGACATTTCTTATTTTATGTTTTTGGGTTTTTTGAAACTTTATTCAGGCTAATGTCAAAGGGAGAAGAGAACAGTACCCGTGCATCACATGGAAACCTATCCCAAGGCTCTGCTGAATATCCAGCTCAGTCTCCTGAAGATATCGGCAGTCCGCTCTATAACCGATCTCGGAAAATTGGACAGAAGAGATCTAGTAGCAGCACCGATATTCAGGGTAGGAAGTCTAATTAATGCCTCGATACATCATCTTGCCCTCTTGTGATTTGCGGAGTCTGACTGTTCTGCTCATTTAATAATCTTGCAGCGATCAGAGGTCCACCGTTCAGGTCGTGGTCTACGGGCAACCAGAGCGGAGGCATGTGCAGCGATTCTGAGAGCGCAGGGGGCAGTAGTGAGTCCCGTTCTATGGACTCGCCATCAGCCAGTCCAGGTACATTTCCGTATTAGTAGCTTATAAACAACTACCTGGATAAAAAGGGAACCTACATCTAAGGTGTTCTTGTGTTTCAGGAGACTTTAAAAGACGCCTTCCTAGAACGCCATCCACAGGAACCATGTCATCAGCTGATGATCTGGATGAGAGAGAGCCGCCCTCTCCTTCAGATAATGGTAATTATACCTGCAGTTGGTAAAATAGTAGAGATAATAATCATGCTGTTAGGTGATGAGCGAGCACTACCATGCTCGGGTGCTGGGTACTCATAACTAGTGAGCTAGCACTACTATGCTCGGGCGCTCGTTACTAGTGATGAGCGAACACTACCATGCTCGGGTGCTCTGTACTGGTAACTAGTGATGAGCTAGCACTACCATGCTCGGGCGCTCGTTACTAGTGATGAGCGAACACTACCATACTCGGGCGCTCGGTACTGGTACTAGTGATGAGTGAGCACTACCATGCTTGGGTGCTCGGTACTCATAACTAGTGATGAGTGGGCACTACTATGCTCGGTACTAGTAATTAGTGATAAGCGATCACTACCATGCTCGGATGCTCTGTACTCATAACTAGTGCTGAGCGGGCACTACCATGTTCGATACTTGTAATGAGCAGTTGGATGCTCAGAGGGGAGCGATTTGAGTACCTTAGTATAATGGCAGTCAATGGAAGACTTGAACATTTTTTTATGAAGGTTTCTTGGAAAAATGCTTGAATCCCCCATTGCTTTCCATTATACTCGGGTACTCGAGTCATGCCCATCAAAGCATTAACTGCTTGTTACAAGTATCTTAGAATAGGTAGTGCTCGCTCATCACGAATGATCTTTATTCTAGATTCATTGAAATGAGAGGCTAGCAGGTGTTTGCCTAGTTCTAAGAGTATTGTTCTCTTTTTTTTTTTTTTTCTATAAGCTGTGTTATTACAAAAATAACCTGTGCTTTACTCACCCTACCCGGGTCCAGCGCCGAGTTTCCACCTTTTTTTTTTTTTTTTTTTTGGGTGTTTGTTACTGTCTTCAGCGCTGACGTGCACCGCAGCCAACCACTGAGCTCTGCTGATGTTTATGCTACAAGCCGCTTAGAGCTTTGTCAGTCATCTTGAAGTCAGCGCTGTAGACAATAAGACACTGGGAGCGGCAGCAAGAGACTTGGCATTGGACCATTTTACTACCAATGGAGCTTATATGAAAAGCTTTTCAAGGGTTTTTCCCCACAAATCCTCAGGATCACTAGGACCCCATTGTTATCTACCACGAGGGTCCCGAGTCCCTCTTATTCCTAGCTGTGGTGGCAATTAAGTGAAGTGGCCTCGGCCCACATGCACCCTGATACTCCATTTATTGTCCATAGTAAAGCTGGAAATTGCGGCGTACAGCACTTTGGCAATTGCAACTACACCTAGAAACAACAACGCCTTCAGACTCTTTCCAGAAATTGGTGGCAGTCGAATGGATTACACATTTTTTCCTTATCCAGCTGCTGGGAGTTAAATGATTCTAAGAAAGCCCCCTCAAATGATGATTATAAAATGTATTCTTGACCCAAAAGGCATTAGGGTATAGTTCCGAATCAATGACACAAATTTACAAGCTGCTTCCAGTAACTTAAGACTTTTTAAGACTTTCTCGTTTTTCCTTTGTAGGCTTGAATGATCTTGTTTCTGAGATTGCCAACTCCCCAGGACCCTTCCGCAATACCATCATGTCCAAAGCAGCCCAGACACACAAGCTCCGCAAACTAAGAGCCCCCTCCAAGTGCCGAGAGTGTGACAGCCTAGTGGTGTTTCATGGGGCTGAGTGTGAGGAGGTAAGCCGGGCTAGTAATTCAGGTTTTGGCACCAGAAAGAGAAAAAAAATACAAGGCTATGGGACATTGCTCCTCTTGTGCATGGCTTTGTGTGGGTTTTCTGCATTTCCCGTCCCACCCAGGACTAATTTTCACCCTAGATTTAAGTCAATGATTACACAATTGTCATTATAAGCCTTTGCATAAAGGGACAACAGTCCATTTAAAGTGTTTCTTTATTGCAGTGTTCTCTTGCTTGCCATAAGAAGTGCCTGGAAACATTAGCCATTCAGTGCGGACACAAAAAGCTTCATGGAAGACTTCATCTCTTTGGAGTAGAATTTACTCAGGCCGCTAAGAACACTCCTGATGGCATTCCTTTCATTATCAAGAAGTGTACCTCCGAAATTGAGAGCAGAGCACTATCTATAAAGGTAAGGGTTAAAATGCACCCGCAGTGGAACGTCACTATTTACCTTTGTGGTGCCAGGTTTTGGTTGCACAATAAATCACGTAGACTGCACCGATCTCCAGAGGTCTTGGATATCGAGAAGGTTTCAGATACGGCCGTCTCTTTAGTTTTCCTCTTGGCTCAATAACTTTAGGGGGGGAGGGTTTGTGTTACTCTTTTGGGTGTTGTGCAATTTTTTTTATTATATTTCAAAGATTGTTATCTCGTGTCACTCATAGCAGGTTGGCAGTAGGAAAGGTTAGATCTATTCACACACCGATGACATGGGGAATGGAGAATTGGTTTCTGCTTTAGACATTTAGAAGTCTGCTGCAGAACAAAATCTGTATTCTTGATACTTACCGTAGATAGTTAACCTACGTTTTGCTGGTAGTTTACTTAGGGTGTACCTAACTATTCGTGCTTGTGTGACGCCCTGGACTAGCCAGGTAGTCACATACATAACAACATACACACCCCCCACTCTAGACAGTTACAACAGTTGACCAAAAACCCTTGTTGCCTCCCTCCAGGGTCTGATGTCCACACCAGGTGGGGCGGAGCCAGGCGATTGGCCCCACCCACCAAGGAGTTCACAGGCCTGGAGGCGGGAAAAAGCAGTGAGTCTAGTTCTGTCTAGACGGCATGGTGGCTCAGTGGTTAGCACTGCAGTCTTGCAGCGCTGGGGTCCTGGGTTCAAATCCCACCAAGGACACCATCTGCAAGGAGTTTGTATGTTCTCCCCGTGTTTGCGTGGGTTTCCTCCGGGTACTCCGGTTTCCTCCCACACTCCAAAGACATACAGATAGGGACTTTAGATTGTGAGCCCCAATGGGGGACAGTGGTCCTGATGTATGTAAAGCGCTGCGGAATATGTTAGCGCTATATAAAAATAAAGATTTGATTTTTGATTTTCTGTCTAGATAGTTTGGAGGTGAAAGTAGGAGGACACGAACTGCAAGTGTCTGGGTCGGTGCCCAGACACTGACAGCAAGGTTGGCAGACGGTGGTGTCCGTCTGCAGGAGTTAGTGGAACTCTGCAGAGCCGTAGGACCGGGGTTGGGCGGTGGCCCACTGGTACCGAACCGGGTAGCGGAGTGAAGCTAAGCACACAGGCAGGGCCATCGGACCCCAACCAGGCTTGGAGCCGCCGACAATAGTCAAATCCGAGTGTGACAGGAACCCAGGGGTTTCCCAACAACCAAGACCCGACAGAAGGCAACAGTCCACACCGTGAGGATATACAGCCACTGCCACAGACTACAGATTCAAGGGCCAGTGCCTGCGGACAAAACGGGCTCCTACGGCACCTATACGCCGGGAAGCGGACTACCGGTGGGCAACCACAGGAGTCAGAACATTCTAACAGGTGCAGGGAAAGACAGCCACCATCAGCCGTTCGGGGAGAGCACAACAACACTGCAGCCGGCTGCGGGACCCGTCCATCCGGCCGTTTTGGTTTACCAGAGACTCTGTCATTGATTGTCTGAGTGAGTACACCAGTGCCGTCCGGCACCGCGCTGCGCTGTCCCTGCACCCCAGCCATCCAGCCTCCACCGGGCCCCGGGATCACCAACCCCTACCCACGGAGGGGACAACATCCTCGCTGATCCCTACCATCTCTCCCGGGATCCCTGTCACCAGCAGCGGTGGTGCCATCATCACCATGTCCCGTGGGAGCCGTCACAAACTCTCTTCCCAAACAAACCATCCCTTTTCACTCACTGGTGAGGAGCGCTGCTCGAGTCCCCGGGTCCAGCCCACCGCTCGAGCCACCGAGCAGCAGCAGCAGAAGCCCCGGACCTGAGCGTGGCGAGCGCGTCCCCTCTGCCCGCGACACTTGCTATACTCCTAACGAGTACTGTCTTATGCTCGCATATTCGTTCCGAATAGCGTGTGCAATGCAAGACAATGAGGAATACTCCCAAAGTAACGAGTAACTCGAATGCCGTATTATTCGTGCGAGTAGCGAATAATGCAAAATTCGGGTTACTCGTTACTTTGCAAGTTTTTCCCCATTGACAGTACTCATTATGAGTATAGTGAGTACGAATAGTTTGATACTCGCTTAACTCTAGTTGTACCAAGTATATAGGTTATCCCTTCTTGATAGGAAAAAGGGATAATTTATAGATCCCTGGGGGTCTGACAGCTTGGACCCCACTAATCGTGATAATGGTGCTCTGCAGAATGGAGTGGAGGTCAAGCTTGCACGCGTCTGCACTATTCACTTTGTACAGGACTGCTGGAGATGACAGTGTACTGTTCTCTGCAATTTCTGACAGTACCATGGAGAATGAATGAATGGAGTGGAGTTGTGTATGCTTGACCTCCACTCCATTCTGCAGTGCCACATTATCAGGATTTTTAGGGATCCCAACTGTTGGACCCCAGTTTTCAATGACTTACCATATATTCTGCTTATAGGAAATAACATGTATAGGGGTTTTACCAAATATATAGCATTGTATAGTCTCTAGTCAGAGTCTTTGTTCCTTAGCTGTCAGGTGCGCGCTAACATTTTCACAAATTCAGTTAAGTGTACTAGGTATCCCTAATAATTCTGCGCCTCTGGTGCTGCCAGTATTCATTTATAAGGTTGTATTTTTCCCCTTCATTTTATTATTTCCTTCACTTTATGTGAACATGTTCGGCATTGGCTCCCAAAAAACTCCATGTACATGCACTGAATGTTGCCATAGGCTCCCATACACACGAAAAATGTTAAACACGCAAGATAATGGCAACAATTCAATGTCCAGTGTGAGAATATATTTATATTGGACCCTTTGTGCAATCCGGGTGCAGGCGCAATAGAAAAGTAAAAGACCATGTACCAATGGTAAGATGTTATAAGTCTATAGGTATCTGGAGGTCAAATCCATGGATATAGGGTCAGTGATATAAGGACATCTTCTCGTTAATGGCCACCCTTGGATACAGCAGTTTTTACCTCATTGCTCTGTATTTTCACAATTTTGCTCTTTCGCTATTTTATACTTCGTACTTGGGAAACCTTTTGCCAACCATTTTTGTAAGTTCTTAACAGTAAAACATAGATCCTAGTGGGGAGTTGAGGATATTATTAACTATCCAATGTTTTTTTGCTATTTTCATCCAGTTTGCTTTATGGGGTATAATGTTATGACTTTCAGGGCATCTATCGTGTGAATGGAGCAAAGTCCAGGGTTGAGAAACTGTGCCAGGCATTTGAAAATGGAAAAGACTTGGTGGAATTGTCAGATCTGTACGCGCACGACATCAGCAATGTCCTCAAGCTCTACCTCCGACAGGTATGGCATGTGGGATTGGCTAGAATTGAGCAAATAAAAAAGGTTTGTCGAGCCCTGGTCCAGCGGACACGTTTGATGTCCCTAACCGCTGAACCTGCCCACTTCGACCTACCTGCTGGCACCAACGTAGCCTCTTCTGATTAGTAGGACAGTCCAATATTATTGTTGCAGCACGACAAACCAGGAACGCTGATCCTACTAAACAGATGGGATGATAGTGATGCTAACTGGTAGGATGTGGTTCGCAGGCCACTAGTACAACTCACACTGACTACCGATGTATGTCTACAAACTCGTGTGATTGACATTTGTTCTCTTGACACTTAATTAGATTTGTTCAGAGCCTTTTCATGATATTTTTTTACAGACTTTAAACTATTTGGTCACTTCTTGTATATTATCGCCTAGTGAATCCCCTTTATTCTGTTATTCTTCAGCTGCCAGAGCCTTTGATCTTATTTCGTCTTTACAATGAGTTGATTGGATTGGCCAAAGAGAGTCAACGTGCCACAGATGAAGTTGACTCAAAAGCAAGCAGTCCTCCATTGAAGAGACAACCGTCCGGAGTGGAGCTGAACAGAGTCGTCATTAAGATCCGAGATTTGCTGAAACAACTGCCTCTGCCGCACTACAACACGTTACAGTTCTTAGTAGGACATCTTCATAGGTAAATATAGAAGAGAGCGATACAGCCGTGATTAGTAGAAGTGGATCCGCTATAATGTATTTAAAGGGGTAATCTTGCCCAGTTCAATTAGAGCAGGGTCCAATGACGTTTTGTCTACATGCCAGCTCCTTTACCCGACCATCACTTGTCCTGCATCGGTCCTATCCTTTACACTAGAACATGTGCACAATACCTGCCACTCATTGTGTGCTTGCTGTCTTACATGATTTATTCTTCTTGCTCCTTTACAATTACAACTGTGGTGCCATTTATTAATTGCAGGGTCACAGAAGAAGTGGAAGAAAATAAAATGACTGCTAGCAATCTAGGAATAATATTCGGCCCCACCCTCCTTAGACCACGTCAAACCGATGCTACCATCTCCCTTTCCTCTCTGGTGGATTATCCATATCAGGCCCGCATAGTGGAGCTTCTGATTTCACACTACGATAAGATATTTGATGTGTCCCGCCAGATGATTAACCCGGTGGATAAGGCTGAGGATAGGGAACCACAGCACATCCGAAAGTCCCAGTCACTGCCAGTGGGGAATGAGGTAGGTCTCATGGCTGTTCTTATTTCTGCAACCCTCAGAACATTAACTGGAATGAGATTGATCTTGTGCAATGTTCTTGGCTTCTTAGAATGTTCTTCTGTCAAAACGCGCCAGCTCCCTCGATGAAACATCATTAGAATTTAAAGGTGTAGAGGAGAGGGAAATCCGAAGCCACAGTATGGATATTGTGGAGGAGAATGGTAAGCCAAGCTTCAGCATTATCTTTGATGCCTATAGCAGCCAGTTTTTATTTTATTAACGCAATTTAAAAAAACAAATCTTAGTTTTGTTTCTAACTTTAAAACTTCCAAAAAGACAGGAACGTTTCTTCAAAAATTATAACCAAAAATAAATAAAACATACTTTTCAATGATGTACCCAGCTGTAAGAGAAAGACGGAAAAGAACTATATATATCTATATCATATATATATATATATATATATATATAATGTGTGTGTGTCATATATTTTATTTTTTTGTGTGTTTTTTTTATAATACTACTGGCTGCTTGGACTAATTTCACTTTAGAATTAATGAGAATGTCAAAACATTATAAATTATTAAAAATTGTAAAAACCAGTAACTTTGTAATTTACTTCCTATTAAAAATACTTTTTCTAAGAACAGAAGGATTTTCACTTTTCTACTTGTGTTTACTGCTCGTTGCTTGGCTTGCTTGTCCCGACCAGAATTAGTTCCCTTTACTTCTTCAGTGTGGCGGGGGCTAAGTTGTCTCTGCTTACAGCATTAGAAAGCACACAGTCCTGACCAGCAGATTAGCAATGCCGCTAGTCTGAACTGTCAGTCATCAGGAGCAGACCGCCCCATGGGAAGCAGGAAGCCAAGAGGCAGAGGAGCAGCGCACTCCTGAAGCGTTGTGTTGAGACAATCTCTTTTAATTAATCTGTTTTTGGTCTCTTCATTGGAGGACATAGGAACCATAGGTTAGTCTGCTGCCCTCATAGTTCCTGTATCACTTAGTGAAGACTGCGAGAAACAGATTTTACAGTGCGTACCAAGAATCTTCATTTAACAGTATGGTATGGTATGTCATACAGTCATGGTCAAAAGTGTTGGCACCCTTGAAATTGTTCCAGAAAATTAAGTATTACTACCAGAAAATTATTGAAATTACACACGTTTTGTTATACACATGTTTACTTCCGTGTTGTGTATTGGAGCAACTCAAAAAATCAGAGGGGAAAAAAAGGGCAACGTGGACATAATTTCACACACAATTCCAAACATGTGCCGAACAAAATTGTTGGCACACTCAACTTCATATTTGGTTGCACACCCTTAAGAATAAATAACTGCAATCAGTCGCTTCCTATAGCCATCAGCAAACTTCTTACACCTCTCAACTGGAATTTTGGACCATTCTTCTTTTGTAAACTGCTTCAGGTCTCTCATATTTGAAGGTGTCTTCTCCCAACAGCAGTTTTAAGATCGCTCCACACGTGTTCAATGGGATTTAGATCCGGACTGATTGCTGAAACTTCAGACCTCTCCACCGCTTTGTTTCCATCAATTTCTGGGGGTTTCTTGAAGAATGTTTGTAGTCATTGTCCTGCTGTAAGATCATGACCTTGGACACAAACCCAGCTTTCTAACACTGGGCACTACATTGCAACCCAAGATTCTTTTGGTAATCTTCAGATTTTTCGATGCCTTGCACACTGTCAAGGCATCCAGTGCTGGTGGCAGCAATACAACCCCAAAACATCTTTAAACCTCCACCACACTTGGCTGTAGGTACGGTGTTCTTTTCCTGGTAGGCCTCATTCCATTTTCGGCAAACTGTATAAATGATGTCCTGTACCTAAAAGCTCTCTTGGTCTCTTCTGTCTACAAGACCCTTTCCCAGAAGGGTATTGGCTTACATACATTTTGGCAAACTTCGGTCTAGCTTTTTCTATGTCAGCAGTGGGGTCCTCCTGGCTCTCCTAACATAGCATTTCATTTCAATCAAATGTCGATGGATAGTGTGTGCTGACACTGATGTATTGGGATCCTGCAGGACAGCTTGAATTTTTTTAGACCTTGATTGTGACGGCCTTATCCACCATCCAGACTATCATGTGTTGCAACCTTTCATCAGGTTTTTATCTGCTGTCTACATCCAGGGAGATTATCTACAGTTCCATGGGTTGTAAACTTCTTGATTTATGTTCCGCAATGTGTACAAAGTGTACACAGTCTAGAGATTGTTGATATTTTTCAACAATTTTAGTCCTTAGACAGTTCTCTTCTCATCTTTCTGTTCTCCATGGTTAGTGTGGCACCAAAGACACAAAATGCAAAGATTGAGTCAACCTCTCCCCTTTTTATCTGGTTTCAGGTGTGATTTTCATATTGCCCACACCTGTTACTTTACACAAGTGAGTTTAAACATGCATCGCATGCTTGAAACATAATTGTTAACCTACAATTTTGGAAGTGCCAACAATTTTGTCCGGCCAATTTTTGGGGGTTTTGTGTGAAATTATGACCAATGTTCCTTTTTTGTGGTGTTCCACTACACACAAAGGAAATAAACGTGTATAAAAACATGTAATTGCAATAAGTTTCTAGGATAAATGCTATATTTTCTGTAACAATTTCAAGGGTACCAGCCCTTTCGTCCGTGACCGTAAGTTTCATATTTCTAAGGGTTTAGTAGCCCATAGCAAAACGGTTATGAGAGATCTGTATTGCGAGGTTTCTTGCGCTCCTCATTACCGTATACTCAGTATTGATTCCAGTGTTATACAGATATATTTATACTTTGAAATTTGTTCAGTGATCCAATTCATGCATTTGTTCTTAATTTGCATTTTACAGAAAATAACCTAAGTGAATCTGAAGAGAGACGAGATTCCTCAGAGGCCGTCAGTCCCGTCTTTACATTGCATGGGTCAGATGAGCAAGGTGGGTTTCCAGCCTCATGTAATGTCACAACTATGGTAGTAAATAACACATACACTTTTGAGTTGGCGTTTCACCCTAAATCTACCCTGAGCTTTTGCTTGAAGTGTCCATGAGTGGCATTGTGTTTTAAGCAGACCACTGCAGCGCTCTACATAATGGGCCCAGGTAATTAAAAGTGGCGTTGTTAATGCTGCTTTAGAGGACGGGCCGCGCTGGAGTCAGACACTCCTGATTTATGAAGAGGTGCTCGACTCTCCATGAATCTGGGGCGTCCAACGAGTGGCTTGCGCCTTAGTGCGGTATGCGGGAAATATCACGCCAGTCAGATACTGATGTGAGATTTGACATCTGGAGCAACACATCTTGTCATGACTTGGGCTAGGTGTGGCGTCCCACCCCAGCTCCACCCATTTTGTTAGACATTGGAGAAAGTGGCGTCAAAACACAAACAGTATCAACATTTCCGCGTAACTCCGAGTTGCGTTTAAATTTTGCAACTTTTCAAAGCTTTTATCCCAAAATTCCAATGTGAAAGCATTGATTATCAGGCCCAATGTCTTTATAGAGAATCTGTCTTAAGATTTTAGTCATCAAATCTGAGAATGTCATATAGAGCCAGAGACCCTGATTCAAGCCATTTCACTTACTGGGCTGCATGTTTTAGCAGGGATAATGTCCAGCTGATAAAACAGAGATTTTATCATTAGAGGACTAGTAAACCTGCTGCCAGGGGTAGCCCAACCCACCCACACAACTGATTGGTAGCTTTCTGTACTTGAAATCTGCCAATCACTGGTGTGGGTGGGGTTATACAGAGCTCAGCATTCAGAGAACTGCTTGATCTGCAGTAGAGATAACAGAGATTTTATTAAAACTACAGCAAGCAGCCCAGTAAGAGACACATTGCTGGAATCAGGGTGGGATAGCAAAAACCTGTTGGCAGATTCCATTTAAAGGGGATTTCCTACTAACAAAGGTTTACATTAAAATTAATTGTAATAACTTGATCTTTGAATAATAATATTTTTTCACAATTGGGTGGGATTAAAAATAATGTTCCTGTGCTGAGATCTTATATACTGTATGTGGTCCTCCTATGTGCTGTGTAATGGCCGTGACTGACCATACAGGGACATGGTGTGATCATACCACAGCTACTGGGCCGAGTAGAACGCAAAAGAATATAAAGACATTACAGCACGGGATTGCAAATTACTTTGACGTAAAATATTTTTTAAAAACAGGCAGGGAAATGTTTTACCTCACAAAAAGAATGAACTGTGATAACATATTGTACTGTCAGTATACTCTCTTTTGCGTCCTCCCTGGCCCAGTAGATGTGTTATGAGCAGACCATTTCCACCTCCACCCTCACCTACTGTACCCTCACCCATCCCTTGTAGACTGTGAGCCCTCGCGGGCAGGGACCTCTCTCTCCTCCTGTACCAGTCTGTGCCTTGTATTGTTTATGATTATTGTACTTGTCCCTACTATGTACACCCCTTTCACATGTAAAGCGCAATGGAATAAATTGCACTCTAACAATAATAAATAATGATGTCCCTGTACGGTCAGACACTGCCATTACACAGTACATAGCAGGGGCATATACAGTATATAAGGTTATCTCAGCACAGGAACTTTTTTTTTTTTTAAACACAACAAATTGTAAAAAATATTATTAGTACAAGATATATCGGTTAAAACCAACTTTGAAGTAAACTTTGTTTATGGAAAAACCCCATTAAATTGAACCTGTCAGGTGTAATATGCACCCAGTACCATGAGCAGTTCTGGGTGCATATTGCTAATACCTGCCTAGTTGTCCCCGTATCTAGCTAGTAGCATAGATAAAGAGATCTTTAGAAAAAGTATTTCTAAAGATCCTTTCTTATATGCTAATTAGGCCAGAGACTAGTCGCAAGGGCATTGGTTCCCTTGGCTAGTCTGCCCCCTTAGTATGTTAGCACGCCCCTGCTAATGAATATGCAGTGACGCCGCACATACCTCAGTCTTGATGGAGGCACTGCGTATGATCTGGAATCCCCGGGGCTTCTGGACATGCACACTGTACCTCACTGAAGCCGGGACGCACACACTCTGCATCAATTTAGTGCGCATGATTGGCAGTCCCGGAGACTCTGGATCATGCGCAGTGCGCATCCATCCTCCGCCAGCCGCCTCCAAGACTGAGGTATGTGCGGCGTCGCTGCACTTTCGTTAGCACGCCCCTGTGCGCGTACTAACATGCTAACATGCTATGTGGGCCGGCTAGCCAAAGGAACTCACGCACTTGCGACTAGTCCCTGTGTTCTTTAGCGTATAAGGAACGATCTTTAGAAATACTTTTTCTAAAGATCTCTTTATCTATGCTAGTGTATACAGGGACGGTTAGGCAGGGATTAGCAATATGTACTCAGAACTGCTCAGGTTTATGGGTGCATATTGTACTTGACAGGTTCACTTTAAGGCCTTCATTTTGGACATGTTTGTTACACATGGTACATGTGGGGTGTATGTCTCTGAACATATGGGCTAGACACGTGCAGGTGTATGTGTCTCATCATTGATACACCCACCAATTACGAAAACGGGGGTCTCCCAAGCCCAACACTCCACTCTGCATAACCATGATGAGGAGAACCGTAGCGATAGTCAGACCTTGTCAATCAGAACTTGTCACTTATCCTATGAAATAAAGTTTATTAGTATAAAAGCAAGTAATACTGGAAATGTGGTTATGAAGTTTTTATAAGTTTTGTTTCCTCCTTCAAAAAGGTTATGTAAAACTGCTGAGAAAAGTATAATTATGCGCAGTCTGCACGGTATTTTAGGGTCCATTTCCTTGTTTTGACAAAGCCATATACATCCATTATAGATGTGGGTCACTGATAAACCACATATTAAGAACCACAAGCACCCATTAGAAATCACCTGATTTTCCTGGTAGAATTATTATTGTGACCTAATGATAAAGTGTATCTGCACCCTCAGCTGACCTTTCAGAGTAAGGTGTGTGTGTGTGTACATGAAGAATAACACTCTGGACATTATATGACTTGTATCCTGTATTTTTTAGCAATTTTTCACTCTAAAGTGTAAGAGCTCTAGCAGTTTCTCTCCATCTCTCTGGTCCTGTCCTCTTCCAGCTGATTCTCTCTTCATAGACTTCTATAGGCAGCAGATCTAATTGGATTCCTAACTGAATACAGAGCTGTAGACAGATTTGAGCAGTTTTTGCGATTGCATGATTTTTGTTGGTGAGACGTAACTAATATATGGGGAAAGGTATTTTTTTTTTTTTTATAGTTTCTTCACTTATTCCATTGATTTGGGGGGGTGGGGGGGGAGTGTAGTTACTATTTAAGGAATTTTAAAGTAGCAAACCATCTCAGAAAAAAACAAAACCAATTTTTTGTAGACTTTTCACACTGGTAAAATAACCTGTCATGATCACAGTAATCATTGGTAGGGCACACAATGACAAACTCTGCCACTTCTGAACGACTTTTTGACATTACGGATAGACATTGATTACAAACTGATGCTCGTCTCATTCACCACACAGAGGGATTGAAAAGTTAAAAGGCATTGTCCACTACCAGAACAACCCCTTCTCATTCAACGTTTTCCCCAATTAAATAAAAAAAGTGACTATTTTTTCAAAATATATTTTCTATGTTGGCAGAAGGGAGATGATATTTTTTTATAAAATTGCCTACTTCCCAAATCGATTTTTAGTAGAATCACGTGGGAATTTTTTTCTTAAATTTTTTAAAACATTTTGGGGGTTGGGGCTCATTTGGCCTAATGAGAAAGCTCCAGGGAAAGCTAAAGTTTACGGTGTCCTATAGGGTTGTCTTTGAATCTTTCTTTTGTCTATCATTTCGGCTTCCTGTATTTATGGCTGCATTTGCTTACAGGTTTGATGGGTTTTACTTACAGTAAATAAGCCTCTTTATGACTTAGAAGTGATGTGCATATAAAGTGCATGGTTTACAAACGCCCTCTATAATACTTAATGTCCTCTCCTAGATTGCTCCATGGACACCTTCTCAGACGGTGACGTTGCTGTTGGAAAGAGCAGCTCAGAAGACCATTCAAAGACAAACGTCTCTGTTCCTGTAAAGTCTTATAGGCAAATCCCCAAAGTTCCTCTGAGAGCTCCTCGGTTAAAACCAGTGGTTCGCCCTGTAAGTTTGCCCGTGGATCGACTTCTTCCTCCTTCTGTGTTGAACGAGAATTCCAGGAATGTAGGCGTCACCACCTCCGATAAACTTGGCAAAAGTCCTATTATTGAAGAGGTCTCAGATAACAAACCTCTACCTACGATCAATTCTTGCCACAGACTTTCATGTTATGACTCCCAGACTTATCGTAAACCATGGGATAAGCAGTACAAACAGTATGACATAACGCCAAGGACTGCAATGATTATGACCAATGTGCCACAGGAGATAAGAGCGCACGATGGTGGGCCGACCAGTTTGCCCTCAAGCGCTACCTGTATAAGTGCCACACTGCCAAAAATACCATCTGCTACTCAACTCAAGCCCATCACCGTAGATAGCAACTCTGCAGAAACCAGTCTGCTGTCCATGTACAGGGCTCCGAGAACTTTGCAGCCACCACCTGGAACTTTTTACAAGCCACCTTCTTACAAAACCAAGCCAAGCGAAGAGACATCTCCAAGCGAAGCTTCATCTTCAAGTTTGGTAAAGGCGCAATGTCAGATGAATAACAACAATGTGAATCTTATCGGAGACTCTGATGTGGCAATTGACTTTCAAGGTCAAGTCAAAAACTCAGAAAAAGCCACACTTGAGGATAGTCCTCAGTCGGATGTGAAGCCAACATTTCCAAGACTAAGGCCAAAACGCGTACAGGAACTGGAACACAGAGAGGCACATTTTGTGTAACATTAGGGCTGCAGGGTCGTCTTCCCCCTCTCGCCCGGAGGAGACCAACGTGCCATTTTCAGAATTATTTTTATAAAAACTTTTTAACTGGAAAATAAAAAACAAACACAAGTGCTTTTCTATACAGAACAATTTTTTTTTTGTATGTATTATGAAAAAAAACAAACAGAAGTGTTTTTATAAGATGCACTTAGTGGAATATGTTAAAGTCAATGCTTATTTATACCAAGAAACAGTATTCATTTATGGATCAAACTGTTTTCATGTAAATTTGTTTAATAGCTGAAAAAATAATATTGCATTTCTTATGACCGCAGCAACATTTGCTGAAGGAAAGCATGTAATCTGTGCAATTAAAATGTACTCCTGTATAGATTTATACAAAGCCCGGAAGGTGTACCTGTTTATCGTACCTGTATGTTTTTGGGGTTTTGTTTTTTGTATTTTTTTATAATTTTACTCCGGTTTCATCCGTTGACTGTTTCTGTGTTGTCACTTTAATGTTATATTTACAGAAAAGATGCACTTAAAATGTATTTTTTTTCCCCCACAAGTGGGGAAAAAGATGTCTGCATACAAAGGGTTAAGGAGATTGTTGCGCCTGGAATTCCGTCAATTTTTGAAGAATTCTGCAAATAGTCCCCTCGGGGATACGTTAGATGCTGAAGATTTTACACCCGTGTAGGCACATTAAATGTAGCATCATTTCCTTTTTATGTAGTAATTCCCTGGTATTTATTCCTCATTTGATTAGTATGGTCATCCTCGCCCTCTTCAGTCCCTGCATGAACAGCCTCGACAACAAGTTACAATGTGCGTCCATTAATGTGGTATTCAGTTTCCTCTAAAGCAAGTCCCAAAATACAGCTTATACCTAGAACATATAGGGGACTTAGCCGCTATAAAAATAATACCTTTACCTTTATTCCTATATACTACGTAAGATGATCTGTGCACCCTTAGCGTGGCCAAGCAGTGTTCACAAACTTTCCACCCTCAGAATTTGGATACTCCACCTAGGTCTCTGTTGATTGACTGTGCAGGCTTGTCCAGGAACAGCCCTATCTGAAGAGAAAGTTGGTGCCTGCGCTCACTCACTGTCCGGAGTTCCTAGTTTGAAGCATGCCCACACCACTTTCTCCTTTCTGCTGCGGCCGCACGCTGCACAATGTAGTGGGCCACTGCAGCAAAGAGAAGAGCTGTATGTATACACGCCCGAAGCTTGGCTCCCCAAAAGTGGGTGAACATTAGAACCATCTTTCTACTGGGCAAACCAGCACTGTCAACCACCAGAGAGGTAGTTGCGATCCTTACCTTAAGATGGTGCCAGCTCTGAGGATGCCAGCACTGCCCATTACTTCATTAGGGAGTAGTGTTCGCAAACTTTCCACCCTCAGAATTTGGATACTCCGCCTAGCTCTCTGTTGATTGACTGTGCAGGCTTGTCCAGGACCAGCCCCATCTCAAGAGTAAGTTGGTGCCTGCGCTCACTCACTGTCGGGAGTTCCTAGTTTGAAGCGTGCCCACACCACTTTCTCCTCTCTGCTGCGGCCGTACGCTGCACAATGTAGTGGGCCGCTGCAGCAGAGAGAAAAGTTGTATGCATACATGCCCGAATCTCGGCTCCCCAAAAGTGGGTGAACACTGAAACCAGTTTTCTACTGGGCAAACCAGCACTGTCAACCACCAGAGAGATAGTCACGATCTTCACCCTAAGATGGTGCCAGCTCTGAGCACGCGAGCACTGCCCATTACTACATTAGGGAGACCGGGGTATCCAAATTCATGTGACCGAACGGTGAACTGAAGACGTTTAGTCAAGTCAAGGGTGCCTCGAGTACCCTAATTGACATATGGGAATAAAGAGGTTTTTGCTCAGTAAAGGGACAAATTTATACAGTAAAGGTAGGCTTTATATAGGGGTGAAATCCCCCATATGAGTATGTGTTCAGTTAGCTAATGTTTTATTCATTTTCTATTGGTAAAGGAAATCATTTTGGTGAATTTTATTATCTGTCAGTGGCAGGTTCTAGAGCTACTTCATATCTTATATCGAAGGATTCAATACATCCGTTTTGTTTCTCTTTGCCTACAATTTACTTGTCAGCCAGACATAAAAGGATCAAAGACAAGAGGATCCACTATTCGACATCACCACTGGTGTCAAACACAAAGCTGATACTTGACCCCTCTTTTGTAGTGGAGTGTTCGTATCGTAATTTCTTTCTAGAGAGCCATGGTAATTGCGCAATACTGTGAATAACATAGTCCCAATCAAAAGGGACCCTTTCCCCCAATAGGCAGAAGAATCTTTCTGTTTTTGTGTCTCGTTGGGCATCACATCTGCCATACCCTCCTTGATTTGGATCCTGTGATATGTCGACTTTGCGTATAGTAGGAAAGAACCCTGTAAAGCTGGTGTCACACTAAACGACAGCGACAACGACGTCGCTGTTACGTCACCATTTTCGGTGACGTAACAGCGACCTTGTAAGTCGCTGTTATGATCGCTGCTTAGCTGTCAAACACAGCAGAAGCAGCGATCATAAGGTCGCTGTGCTACATGTTCAGAGAGCAGGGAGCCGCGCTTAGCGCTGGCTCCTTGCTCTCCTGCAGCACACATCGGGTTAATTAACCCGATGTGTGCTGCAGCTACATGTCACAGTGCAGAGAGCAGGGAGCCGCGCGCACTGCTTAGCGCTGGCTCCTTGCTCTCCTTGCTACAGTATACATCGGGTTAATTACCCGATGCATACTGCAGCCACATGTCACAGTGCAGGAGCCAGCGCTGGCAGCAAGAGCGGAGGCTGGTAACCAGCGTAAACATCGGGTAACCAGGGAAAGGTCTTCCCTTGGTTACCCGATGTTTACGCTGGTTACAGCTTACCGCAGCTGCCAGTGCCGGCTCCTGATCGCTTCATTTCGTCGCTCTCTCGCTGTCACACACAGCGATGTGTGTGTCACAGCGGGAGAGTGACGACCAAAAAATGAAGCTGGACATTCAGCAACGACCGGCGACCTCACAGCAGGGGCCAGGTCGTTGCTGGATGTCACACACAGCGACAGCGACGGGACGTCGCTGCAACGTCACAGAAAATGGTGACGTAGCAGCGACGTCGTTGTCGTCGTCGTTATGTGTGACACCAGCTTAAGTGTCTCCTTTGGATAACAAATGAAACTTTTGGAAATTGGAAAGCGTTTCTTGTTCCCATTTACATACTGAGCACTGGAATACCATTGGTTTTTCAAGGAAACGCAGCTGTTTATATTTTGACTGGTTTTGCATGTTATTTTCTGGATGGGATTTCCATCGGAAATATCTTCTGTTCAAATGTTTTCCTGGCATTTTTTTTAGCTGCACATTACCCAAAATATATTTAAAAAGACTAAAGCTGAGTCTATCCATTCTCTGGACGCCATCCATTGATTTGACAAATTAATCCAAAATGTTCCGCCTTTACTACAAGTAGGTGGCCGGGCCGGTTTAATGCGATACCTCCTAGAGGCGATGTTTGTAATGATTGTTCTAGATCATCAGCTTTACCCGGTCTATGTTTTTGCTCCTGTTGCCATTTCTCATTACACATTTACTTTAAAATGTCTTTTATATTTATATAGTGGGGAATTCGCAAGTTTTGCAAGCAAAGAATAAATTCTGACGATTGTAAACACATTAACATTCTACAACCAAATGACTACCAAAAATGTCCATTCTAGTGCATCCAGTGTTTTATTATTTTGTATCAAATATATCTATTTTTTTTGTTATATACATTAAACTGTTACACACAAATATATTAACTTTTTAACCTCCTCAGAGTTCTTGGTTTTATATAATCTTTGTTTCTTTTTAACTTATTAAAAATGTAGATTCTACACTCGTGGCCAATGTTTAATGCTTGTGCTGTAAGATTTTTCACATATCAGCCATACTCTCAATCTAAAATGAAAAGCGTTTTGTGCACAAATGTATATTACAAAGGTTTTTCATATTAAATATAAAGTATTTTATTACAATAGTATTCAGAGCTTTTTTTTTTAAAAAAAAAATAAAAAATAATAAATGAAAAAAACGATAATAAAATGAACAAAGCAGAGTGGAATCATTTAATCATTTGTCATTACTACAATTTAAAGATCACAAATCCATCTGCACCGTCGCAGCTACAGCCACAAACTTTTGCACACTCACAAGTCTGGACCCCGAGAGCGTCATAGGCTATGTTGTGAGGTGAAATTTTAACCCCGCATGTTCCAATTTACCAATCAATTTTGCCCCTATCTACATAATGGGGAAAAAGTGAAACGAAAAGTGTATCCGCACCGTCGCATTTACAATCACAAAATTTTGCACAGACACCTCATGTGACCCAGGGAACGTCATAGACTAGGTTTTGACAGGAAAATGTAACCCCGCGCTTTACAGTTACTCTCCAAAAAACATGCCTTCATTAAAGTAAATGGAGCCTGTAACTACAGGTTATTAGTAGGAGCTGTGAGTGGTTGCTATAGGAACAAAAGACATTCATAGTATAAGAAGCTTATATGTGAGGTAATAAGATGTCGGTGGGGAGACGGATAGAGAGAGACAGAGACAGACAGGGAAAGAGACAGAGAGATAGAGACAAACGGTGAAAGAGACAGGCGGAGCACATTATTTGGCCAATTTAGTTAAATCTGTGTGGAATATCTGTGGTGTTGAAATATATGTTGTGAAATGCTTCTATTAGGTTAGTTTTTGCCTTTTAATAATCACTTTTATATCTATTTGTTTTATGGTTTTTGTGTGCAGAATACGTTTTTGTTAATACATTCTATTTTGTTAACAGCAGTTATTAACCCGGGCGAAGCCGGGTAGTACAGCTAGTATGTATGTATATATGTATTATAATATGATTGTAGACATAAAATATTGAGTTGGATTCAGACTGGAAAGAGAGGGTTCGAGGGCTCTTATCTGGTGGCCATGGACTTCCGACCTGGGACCTGTGGATCAATTGAAGTCATCTCTACTTTCAATGCTTAGAGGTATCCCTTTGCAAATATTCGTGTGCGCCAATGAATTCTCGATATCTTCAAGGCTTTTTCCCACTCTGCTGCTTTTACTCTATTCATGTATCAGTAGTATACCAGCCCTGATGAGCAATGATGTATGGACCAGTTGTGGAGGATGTCTACAGCACGTAGGTTTCTCAGCTCCTTCTTCTTAAGTGTCCACACAGAGCTGGGAGTATGGGCTCATTCAGACTTTGGCCATTTTTCGCATACCCAAAAAAACAGCCTGAGTTTTATCCATCTTTTTGAGCTGAGTGTTGTCGGAATTTAATCAGGTTTTCTCGGCTGAAAAAAAAAAAAAAAAACAACAAACAGATTCAGGCTTTTCAAGCTTCTCCTATCAAGCAGTCCGTGAAATACCGACAGGACTCTTATGCTTCTGAGTGTTGTCCGATTTTCTTCTCACTGATCCATAGACTTGCATTGAAGAACTGAGGTCTGAATGAGCCTTAAGGTTGCCCTCTTCTAAAAGGAAAAAAATAAATTTGTCTTTAGTGCAATCTATGGAATGTCAGTCAGTATCCAAGCTTAAGCAACATGACCAAGAATTCTAACTAAAGCCATTAACCCATCTATAACTGTTCTGCAATATATCTAATTATGGGCAAAAAGTTCAACCTTGGTCTCATCAGACCCTAACACTTTTCCCACATAGTCTTGGCAGACTTTATGTAGGTTTTGGCAAAATATAGCTTCCCTCTTGCCATCCTACCCCACAGGCCACACATACTGTATAAAGAATACTTGCGATTGTTGTCACATGCCTCTTGGCAGCCTTCTGGGCCAATTTTCTTCTGGTCTTTTCATCAGTTTTTGAGGAATGTCCAGTTTTAGTTAATTTCATTGTGCCAAATTTAAACCAATTCTTGTTAACTGTCTTTTCTGTGTTCTATGGTATATCTTTTTTTTTGTACCCTTTCAACTATGACATCCCTTTGTTGTGTTGTAAGCTGTTTATAGAGCATATCTTTTGCTTGCAATTGTTTTTTTTAACCCCTTCATGACCTTGCCATTTTTCATTTTTTACTTTCTTCCAAAAGCCATAACTTTTTTTTTTAATTTTTTTTGTCAAAGCTATTGCATTTTGTTTTGCTGGACAAGTTGTACTTCTGGATGAATCTATTCATTCTACTTAAAAATGGGGAAAAAAATGTCCATGTGTGGTGAAATTGCAAAAATAAATCCTCAATTGTTTTACGATGTTCACTATATGGTAACACTGACCTGGCAGTATGATTCTCCAGTTCCGTACAAGGATGGATAACAAGCATTTCAATGCAGTTCAAAACGGACCTAAAAAGCAGCTGAAACGCAGGTGGAAACGCAAAGTGCGGTCATACCCTAAGTGTGGGAGCCTGCTCTCAGCGCTCACGGTTGGGATTTCAGTGGGCTGCGTATGTGGAAGGCCCTATCCCCCTCGTTGTGCTAGTGCCCCGATTCTGGAGCTGGTGGGAACAGTCCATAAAGGCGCCGCTCTCAGCAGGTTAATTGCTGGGTTGCCTGAAGCTTCTCCCTGACCTAGGGTCCGTGTACCCCACCGTGCCTTCGGTCCCGGATTGGTGATAGGACCAGGCTGCCGACCGTTCACTCAACAGGTCCAGGCACCTTGCCTTAATCCCCTGTGACCGGGGGTCCGACTCCTCTAGGTGCAGACCACCGCCTGCAACCTAGACAGCTACTCAGGGCAGCCACCGCTCCCTGCTTCCTCCACTTCACTCCTCTCCACTGTACTTCACTGACACTCTCCTGACCCTCCCTTCCTGATCCATAGGTGGGCGACCCTATTCCGCTTAAGCCGCCCACTGGTGTGCCTGGTGGGTGTGGTGCAGGGTGTTCCTAGGATTTGATCTCCTGTTGGAGGCAGCACTGTAAGATGGGGACCCAGAACCATGAGGGCTTTGAATACTGCACTAAGGGAAAAGAGCGTGCAGTACACTGTGACGACCTGATAGTCCAGGGGTGTCGCATATAGCTTTCTTTTAATTAAAGTGGGGAAAAAAATTCAGACGGTTGCAGAAAAATTTTTTACTTTTGGCGCCATTTTCAAAGAACTGTAACGTTTACGTTTTTTTGGGATCTGGAGCCCAGTGATTGCTTATTTTTTGTGCCCTAAGCTGCCATTTTTATTGATACCATTTTTTGGGTTGATGTGATGTTTTGAATCTTATTGTATTTTATTTGAAAGTTCGGGCAGCCAAAAAAACCCTAATTCTGGCATTAATTTTTTTTTTTGTTACACTGTTTGCCAATTGGATTAATTTCTTTTATATTTGATAAATCTGAAATTTCTGAACTCAGCAATACAAAATGTGTTTGTTTTTTTTTATTTGTTTTTATTTTAATTTTTAAAGACCCTTCGTTGTTCGTTCAAATATCTCTTGGAAAGGCCTCATGACATGTTGGGTCAGCTGAAAGGATTTGTCCCTAACAAAGTACATAAGGAACCAGTAGATCCAGGCCATTTCTGTGAGGGAGGAACTCTGTTCCAAAGCCACTGACCCATTAAGGAAGAAATGAAGATTCGGGAACCTTCAGTGCTTCCATAGCCCCAATGTCTTCCATTACAAACTTGTAGTTGCTGTCAGCCAAGGCTAACAGAACTACAAAGAAATATTGCTGCTTGTTATAGTACTGGGACCCTGAGTTTGGAGGCTTCACGTGGATGTGTTTTACATTGATGGTCCTAATGCAGTTTGGAAACTTACATCTATCAAAAATACCCTGGAAAATGCGAACCCAGTCTTCTATGGTTGGCTCACACATGACCACTTCCTGAAGGCATTCCCAAATGAGTTGGCAGGTATTCTGGATGATGACAGAAATGGTGGGTTTCCCAAGCAGAAATTACAGATGCAAAGGCACATAGGAAAGGCCAGTAGACAGAACTCTGAAAGGGGTAAGGAGTAAATCGTTAATAGTAAGAATGAACACATACGGCCAAAACTAACAAACCTTATCTTTCATTGCTTACTTAATTCATTCTGAGTTTACAATTGCACTAGTTAAGTAGGTTGAAAAAAAGACCTAGGTCCATCCAGTTGGATCCTAGTTGGCCTTTTGATTGTGAGTAATAGGCTTCTATGTTTGGATATTGCACTAAATCCTTGACCACAAATCTGCCAAGTCTACCCATACAAAAAGGTATAAAACGCACATATACCTTTAAAGGGCATTTATTCTAGAGACAAAGGAGTTCTGGAGATATTTCATGAGCCCTGCAATGCCTTGTTAAAGGCCAAAGCATAATATTCTACATAAAGTAAAGCAGGGCCTGTACTATGCAAACCTAAAGAAAAGCATTAAAAATTAGATAGTGTTAAAATTTAAAAAAAAAATAATATACATAATATTTTATTGCTTCAATACATACCATACAGTACATATTTTTGACTAGCTAAGGTGGTAAATGGCGTCTGGATTTGTGACTTAGAGATAGCAGAGAAAATTCCAAGAGAAGTCCCAGAAGATTGGAGAAAGGGACAACATTTGCCCATCTTCAAAAAAGGAAAGAATATGGAGCCAACACTCTTGCAGCCCTCCAAGCTATCCTGAACTCTGCGGCCCTCTTAATCCACCTCTCCCCTCGCTATTCCACAGCCTCACCACTCTTCCAATCCCTTCACTGGCTTCCCATTGCCAAAGACTCCAGTTCAAAACATTAACCATGACCTACAAAGCTATCCACAACCTGTCTCCTCCTTACATCTGTGTCCTAGTCTCCCGGTACCTACCTGCACGAAACCTCAGATCCTCACAAGATCTCCTTCTCTTCTACTCCTCTCTTATCTCCTCTTCCCACAATCGCATACAAGATTTCTCCTGTGTGTCCCCCAAACTCTGGAACGCTCTACCCCAGCAAATTAGACTCTCCTACCGTGAAAAGCTTCAAGAGGAACCTGAAGACCCACCTCTTCCGACAAGCCTACAACCTACAATAACCCTCAGTCCAGTACACCACCGGCTCTGTCCTCACCTGTTGCACCCTCACCCATTCCCTGTAGACTGTGAGCCCTCGCGGACAGGTTCCTCTCTCCTCCTGTACCAGTCTGTTTTGTACTGTTAATGATTGTTGTACTAGTTTTTATGTATACCCTTTTTCACTTGTAAAGCACCATGGAATTAATAGCGCTATAATAATAAATAATAATTACAAGTCAGTGTGCCTTCTATACCAGGAAAGATCTTTGAACAAATTATTAAACAGCATGTATATAACTCCTTCGATAAGAATACAGTACTTAGCCAGAGCCAGTATGGGTTTGTAGCAAACAAGTCATACCAGACTAATCAAATTCACTTTTATGATCTAATCACTGTGTGGCTCAGGGAAATGCGGTAGATAAAATATATCACAATTTCAGTAAAGCATTTGACAAAGTATCTTATACCAAAAATATTGAAGTACAGGATTTAGAAGGCTACAGTTAGGTGGATTCATAACTGGCTCGGTGATCGTACTCAAAGAGTGGTAATAAATGGTTTCACATCCAATTGGAAGAGTGTTTCAAGTAGAGTACCACAAGGCTTTCTCTTGGCTCCAGTGTTGTTAAACATTTTTATAAATTACCTAGATAAGGAAACGGTAGGTAAACTAAATTTGTAGAAGACGCAAAGCTAGGAGGGACAGCTAACAGAGTAGACAGAGAAAGGATTTAGAAGGATCTAGCTAAGCTGGAACAATGGGCAGCGACTAGGGATGATCGAATATTTTCTGAATACCTCGCCGCTATTTGACTATTCGCGAATATTCGATGCGCAATGTAAGTCTATGGGAAACCTGAATAACAACTATTCAGTACTATTCGGGCTTCCCATAGACTTACATTGCGCATGGAATAGTCGAATAGCGGCAAGGTATTCTGAAAATATTTGCGAAGCCAAAACGAATATTTGAGGTATTCGATCATCCCTAGCAGCAACTAATAGAATGGTACTTTACAGGGAGAAATGCAAAATTCCACATCTGGACAAGAAAACAAATCTACAGAATTGGAGGAGTAGAGTTAAACAACAGCACATGTGAAAAAGACTTGTGTATACTAATGGACACAGATTTCACTTGAGTCAACAGTGTAATGCAGCAGCAAAAAGGCAAACAGTTCTGGGTCATATTAAGAGACGCAGAGAGTCTAAATCACATGAAGAAATGATCCTCCTCTTCTCCTCTTTGGTCAGAACTCATCTAGAATACTGTGTCCAGTTCTGGGCATCACATTTGAAAAAAAAGACATGGAAAAACTGGAGTAAGTTCGGAGAAAAACTACCAGAATGGTGAGCGGACTGCAACTATGTCCTACGAGGATCGGTTAAAGGATCTGGGAATGTTTAGCTTCCAACAAAGAAGTCTAAAGGTACCGTCACACTAAGCGACGCTCCAGCGATCCCACCAGCAACCTGACCTGGCAGGGATCGCTGGAGCGTCGCTACACGGGTTGCTGGTGAGCTGTCACACAGGCAGATATCACCAGCAACCAGTGACCAGCCCCCAGCCAGCAGCGACGCGTGGAAGCGATACTGCGCTTGGTAACTAAGGTAAATATCGGGTAACCAACCCGATATTTACCTTGGTTACCAGCGCACACCGCTTAGCGCTGGCTCCCTGCACTCCTAGCCAGAGTACACATCGGGTTAATTACCCGATGTGTAGTCTGGCTATGTGTGCAGGGAGCCGGCACTCGCCGCGTGAGAGCGGCGGATGCTGGTAACGAAGGTAAATATCGAGTAACCAAGGAAAGGGCTTCTTGGTTACCCGATATTTACATTACAAGCGTCCGCAGAAGCCGGCTCCCTGCTCACTGCACATTCAGTTGTTGCTCTCTCGCTGTCACACAGCAATGTGTGCTTCACAGCGGGAGAGCAACAACTAAAAAATGGTCCAGGACATTCAGCAACAACCAGCGACCTCACAGCAGGGGCCAGGTTGTTGCTGGATGTCACACACAACAACATCGCTAGCAACATCGCTGCTACATCACAAAAGTCGTGTCTCAGCAGCGATGTTGCTTAGTGTGACGGTACCTTAAGGTTTACAAATATTTGAAGGTCTGTCACAGTGAGGAGGGATCTTCCTTATCCTTATTTGCACATGTAAACACTAGAAGCAATGGGATGAAACTGAAAGGGAGAAAATACAGATTGACTATTAGAAAAAACTTTTGATAGTGAGGGTATTCAATGAGTGGAACAGGCTTCTACAAGAGTTGGTGGGTTCTTCAATGGAAGTCTTCAAACTGTTGCTGTCTGGAATGGTTTAGTGAATCCTGCATTGAGCAGGGGTTTGGACATAATGACCCTGGAGGTCCCTTCTAATTATAACATTCTATGACTTACCTAAGGGTCAACAGAAGTCGCTCTTGAGCAGAAATACATTTACAAAACCTGGTATTTTGGAATGTCAGTCCTGACTGTAGAACATGCAATAAGTGGTCAAAAGGTCGGAACCCGCATTCTGCAGTATGCGGAAAATTTATCCAAGTGCTTGCATAGCTCCCCTTACAGACAAACAAAATGCTTTTTTCTGGGATGTTGGTAAAGAGGAGGATGGACACAAAATATTCGATGCCTCCTGGTGCCTTGACCCAAATTCATCAGAGAGCACCCAGCGAAATAGATCTTCCTCAGTTTTATCAAACGATAAGTTATTGCTGGTCATATCTAGTTTTGGAAGATCAGAAAAATTCAGCCACAACCGAACCAAATGTTTTTGCTTCTAGTTGTGGCCCTTGGATAGTGTGCGTTTATATAGGGTTAGCAATCATTCAGCACCTTGAGTTATATGGATTTTATATTATAGAAATATGTTGAAAAAAACACCTAGCATACAGATAGCATGCGGGTGTCCTACGGATGCTAGCCCAGAAAAAAAATTGAGCACTCGCATAGCATTCACATGACACATGGATTGACTTACGGATTGATTTTTTATATGCAGATGTGAGCGAAGTCAAAGGGCGACATTACCGGTGGAAAAAGTTCTGAAATTGTTCTTTTTAGTGTGATTTTTTTACATGACAAAAACCTGGCATTTTAAGAGAGGTGTGTATACTTTTAAAATCTACTTTATGTAAATATAGTGTACAATCCAGGACAAAGGACTCATAGCTGCGTGCGTTTCAGCAGAACGTGTGCTGAGCTTCAGAGTTCTACTAAGGGTTCGCTCACACTTGCATATAAAAAATCGGTCCCATTCTCATCCAGAAAAGTGGGTTGAGTGGAATCCGTTTGGTATTACGTATGTAATGCACATGCTATGCGAGTTTGATTTTTTTTCTCACCTTATGGAGTCCGGGGACAAGTTTGGGTCAAGTCCAGCTACCAAACCTAACTTTTAACTAAACTTTGGCCAAAACAGGTAAACCTGAAATATACACAGGTCCGCTCCTCCCTATGCAAGAGTTTACCCTGCTTGAACATTGCCTAGACTGTATACTTTAAATAGGACCCAATTTATTTGTGCTTATTTTTTTGCAAGGTTTTAGTGTTTTGCTCCATTTTTCTGTTTGTGCCATATTGATCTTTCAATTTGCACCTTATTTAAAGTCTATGTTATGTGTGTTTGCCAGTTTATTTTATTTCTCCTGTAGTTTGTCATTGTGTTCAGAGTTTAGAGTTTCCAGATGTTTTCGCCTTTCTCATTAAGTCGGAAAATTTGTTGAAAATGTAATCTGGTATAATCCACCACACGGAGTGTCTTTATGTACACCAGATATTTTTTATTTTACAAAATTTCTGACTTTTTATGCTATGAAGTTGCCAATAAGGTTAAAGAAAAAATAAAGACCATATTTGACTGCACAAAAATCATAAGCCACAAACATCAGTTGTAGAATTTGGCACTGAAAATCTGCAGCGAATACCATAAGTCAAAAGTTGAATTAATAATCAATTAAGAGATTTGGAATATGCTCGAGAAGGCACTTACAAAAGTTGATGTGTGGTCCTAATGTGTCCCTCTTAGTGGGCTGTATGATGAGAAAAGCTAGAGATGATGTCCAGGAGTCGCGGTGGAGATCAGGGATCCTGCCTCTGATCTCTGGGTGTGTGCTGCTGAGGCTGAGGACACTCCGGTGTCTGATATATGTCTCTCCATTACTAACCCCTGGGCTTGACGACAGCTGTCAATTCACAGCTTACATCAACCCCAAAAGTATTACCTTGACTGCCTTTGCACCAGGGCAATCGAGAAGAGTTGGGAAAAGAGCCAGAATTGGCACATTTAATGGATGTGCCACTTTTGGGGCGGATATGAGCTATTATTTTTAGTCTTGGAAGGGCCAA
Source organism: Anomaloglossus baeobatrachus (assembly GCF_048569485.1). Taxonomy (NCBI): domain Eukaryota; kingdom Metazoa; phylum Chordata; class Amphibia; order Anura; family Aromobatidae; genus Anomaloglossus; species Anomaloglossus baeobatrachus. The sequence goes on along the minus strand of NC_134360.1, from coordinate 195,920,884 downwards.
ATAACCATGGGTCTTCCCAGCCCAATCATACCAGCCCCCAGCTGTCTGCTTTACATTGGTTGGTTATCAAGAATAGGGGGAAACCCAAGTCATATTTTATTTTTTTTTGTCACTAATAATGTACAGGTATTTTTCTTATGCCAAAAAGCTTCTTGATTGTCTGCAAGCTCCAAACGCATCCACATACTTCGGTAAGAAGTCCACATTCGGGTTCCAGCAGCGGACACTAGGTGTCCGGTACAAACCCCGAACTTTACCATTCGGGTTCGCTCATCCCTACTCTTGACTCCAAAAACTGATACAATTAATCACATTGTTGGAAATGGAAAGGACAGAGATTTGTGCTGTCGATCTGTTTTTCTCACAGATGATATTCTAGGCTTGATACAATACTGATTCCATTCACTGACAGTAAGCAGTGATCGTGAAGATTGTGTAAGTCTGAGGCATCTTCATTTGAAACAGTAACGCCTTTGACCTATGTATATTTAACTACTACTAAAGAAATTTACCTCTCTCCTCCCACCAATTTCACAAATTACAGACAGAAGAATAAAAATATCTGACCGCACTATAGCGAGAGTGACTGGGTCATGGGAAACTGTCCTTTGCATGTGACCTGTAGCCTCTGTCTTTGTCCTTCTGTCCTCTATTGTCCTTTTCACTTAATTAATTGCTCATCATGTGTGGACCATTCAATTGTTTTCAAGTGGCCATAAGATCTGTATTTAACACTCACATTAGAAACATCAAAGAGTTCACGGGACATCATGGTCACTGATGTAATTGGCTACATATGTCCCGTGAATACAAGAAAATGCAGAGTACAATAAGGCATCTCCAATACTCCCGTATGTCAATGTGTGATCAGATCTGCATCGTCACTTCACATTTACATTCTAATTAATTCCATTTTTCATACTACGATAAAAAAAGATTTAATATTTAGAGAATATTCATTCACTCAATCCATAAATCACAGACAGAGTCCCTCAATCTAAATTATGAACTTCATCATCACTGTCCCTATGAAGGTTCACAATATAAATTCCTTATCATTATGTCTTTGGAGTGTGGGAAGAAACTTATGTAAACACGGGGAGAACACACAAACTCCTTGCAGATGTTCCCTTGGTGGGATTTGAACCCAGGACCTCAGCGCTGCAAGACTGCAGTGCTAACCACGGAGTTATCTAATTTCTGATTAAAGGCGACCTGTCACTATGTCTAAAGTGGCTGGTTTTTTTTGCTCTCATTTGATTTCCGCTGCTCCCCTGAGTAGTCAATTAAAAAAAAAAATAAATCCACCCGACGGTTCCAGGGATATGTCTTTTTATTTAGTGTTAATTTATATGATCATTACTAAAGGGGTGTGGCCAGGGCGTGGCTTAATAGTATGTGAGCCACTCCTCCTTAGTAAATAAACAAATCATCCAAAATTAGCATTAACAAATAGGCCCATATCTTTGTAACCAAATGTCGACTTTAAAGAAAAATAAAAAATAGAATACTCGAGAGTAGGAGCAAAAAGATAAGCGCAAAAGCTGGCCACCTTCAACCTGGTGACAACTCCCCTTTAAGTGATCTATCATTGAAATGATCTTCATGTGATATCAGGCTACAGATTTTTAATGTATCTCTCTGGCGGGTGTTTAGTTTACTGGTTTCTGTGCAAAAAAATTACTAAATTAGGCAATCTTTTTGCCGCTTGAAGCTTACTCTTTAGGCCATGTACACACATTGAGTATTTGGTGAGGTTTTTACCTCAGTATTTGGAAGCCATGACTAGGAGTGGGTAAAAAATGCAGCAGTGGTGCCCGTGTTTGATTGTTCCACTACTGGTTTTGACTTACAAATACTGAGGTAAAAAAACCTCATCAAATACTGCGGTAAAAGCTCATCAAATTCATCAAATACTGTGGTAAAAAACGCATCAAATACTGAGGTAAAAAACTCATCTAAGGCTATGTTCACACAGGGTTTTTTTGGTAAGTTTTTGCTGCGTTTTTTAACTGCAGATTTGCCTTGGTTTATTCAAATCCCTGAGAATAAAAAGCTGCTTTTACAGTCCTAGCAAAGTCTATGAGATTTCTTAAATCTCATGCACATACACACACTCACACACATCAGGGGGTTTTTTTCCTGACTGTTTTGGCAAATACCTGCGTTTTTGGTCAGGTTTTTAAAGAATGAGCATGTCAATTCTTTGCTGCATTTTTTCATTGATACAACCCATTTTGTAGAAAAAAGCAGCAAATCCACACCAAATCTGCAGCAAAAACGCCATTAAAAAATGCACAAAAAATGTACCAAAAACGCAGATGACTCAGCGGACATTTTCTGCCAGAAGATCAGGTTTTGGTCAGGAAAAAAAACTTACCAAAAAAGCCCTGTGTGAGCATAGCCAACTACTGCTGTAAAAGACTCTCCAAATACTGAGGTAAAAACTCATCAAATAGTGAGGTAAAAAATTTATCAAATACTGAGGTAAAAAACTCACCAAATACTGAGGTAAAAAAACTCACCAAATACTGAGGTAAAAATACAGTTAGTGAAAAACGTAGTCAGCTCACCTGTGTGGTAAAAAAATAATTGAAAAAGACCGCCACAAAAGTCATCCATTTTGGCCATTGACTAAGGACCATACCGGTCAGAAACGCATTGCCTTTTGCTTTTAATCCGCATGCTCTGTACCTACTATGCCTTTTTGATCACTTGAATACTTTAATCAAGATCAAATAAATGGATTTTATATTAGCATTGCCTAGATGACTTTTCGTCTGGTCTTTTTTTTAACTATTTTTTCTAAATACTGAGGTAAAATATTTTCCAAATGCTCAACGTGTGCACGTGGCCTTAGGCCCGTTTTAGACGGTTCAAAGAAAAATTGGGCTGGTCACGTCGTCAACTTATCGGCATCACAGCAAGTGACTTCTTATTTTGCAGACCTTACTTTCCAAGAATTTATGGGTCAAGTTTACATATCTGAAATCCATGTAGATAAACATTTACCAGATCGATATATGGGCACATGGCGGTGCGGATTCAGAGCAATATCAGGCTCGTGCTCCAGCTTATCATGTAACAGGTGAAGCCGCAGCACGCGCTTAGGTCAGGTGTCTGCGACTTAACGTTCTGCAGACTATTGGCTTTCATAATTTAATATCCTAATTGGTGCTGACACCTGTCCCTTTCTTTTGGGGTCATCATAAGTGCAGGGCAGAGGTCGGCTGATTATTTACCAGCGCACTGCTGTGTATGGCGACCGTTTTTTTGTCCTGAGAATTTGAGGCTTCGGTCTCCTGTCTGCACATTAATAAGTCTATTTTCCCTGGAAGTTGTGTGTGTTGTATTGTGCTTATAGGGCCGCTCCATGTTGAAACAAAGGATTACAGAAATCTGATTAGGACTTAGCTGTGCGCGGAAGAAAGTACCTCGGAGAATGCGCTCCTTTCATGAAATGCCCACCTGACACGCTTCATACCTCATGGAGACCCACCCGATGCTGTAATTTCCCCTCATACAAGGTAAGAATGTCATTATTTTATCAGTTCCTTACTTCTAAGGTGAAACTTAATGAGTCCGGGCTTGAGATAGTCATGATGGCTTCTAGGCCGAAGATCACACAGCTTGTACTTAAGGACCCTGACAATGAGAGGAGGTGCGAGGCTCTCACCGGCCTCCACACATTACACTGGCCTGGCCCAATGTTCTCGGTAGTCATCTTTCTAGATAAAATATTATATGAAGAGTTTTTCATTGTTTGTTACATTGATATTATAGATAACCGGTTGTATGCACGATGCATCTCGCGTCCTGTCTGTCATGAAGCACTTGTATTAATTGATACAGAAAAAATAGTTTATATCAAGAAAACATAATGTTTAAGCATCTATGTTCACGTAGAAGAACACAGAGATTCATGGTGATAGATTTTTACAGTCATTGAGTCATGTGAGCAAGTAATGAAATTTCATCTAAAGAGCAAGTGAGCCGGTCAAGCCAAATTGTTGCTACCTGTTCACATGTGCCAATAAATGCAGCAGCTTTGTGCATGGAATTTGCTATTGAGTGCTGTACACTTTTTGAGACTTTTTCTAGATTGAATTCAAAAAGAGGTGTTCCAAGTGGACAAATTCTAAAATAGTAAGAGCCTTTATTGGCCCATGTATAACATTTCGGTCCAGAGTACTTAGGCTTCTTGCAAGAACCTTTTCCCAAAACATTGAAGTTAGGTAAATAATGTACCCTAAGGGCTCATGTGCACGTAAATGCTGAATATTCTGCAGCGATTTGACAGCACATATGTGCTTCAAATTGCTGCAGAAACACTGCATAAGGCTATGTGCGCACATTGCGTCGGAGTACCTGCAGTTTATTCTGCACGTTTTCCTTCCCTTGGTTTTTTACCAAATGGCTTTTGACCATTTTTAGCGCTAAAAACGCATGCGTATTTACCGTGTTTTTAGTGCGTTTTCAGCGCTTTTTACCTGCGTTTTCACCTGCGTTTCTGCAGATGCGTTTTGTAGATCAAGACACTGAGAAATAAAGTTGGAATAGTCAAAAAGAATGAAAAAAGAGAAAAAAAAGGATAAAATTAACTTTTAATAAAACTATATGGAAAATTATCAATTTTAATGAAATAATAGCGGTTATGCACATTTTAACAGAAAAATAGGTGAAATTTATTATTTTATAACATTTAAATTTTCGGTTATTGTGTGTGTGTAAAGGAACATTATAACCCTTTAATTTTATGCCAGAAAAGCATGCGTTTTTGAAGCCAAAAACGCAGTGGAAAAGCAGGTAAAAAGCATGAAAAACGCAGGAAAGTTGATTTTGGTTGCATTTTGCCATTTCTCATTGACTCCAATGTTAAGGAAACGCTGCAGAAATGGCAAAAACAACTGACATGCTGCTTCTTTTTCTGCATGGTTTTTGACCACAAATATGCAAATTAAACGCTGCAGAAAAAAAAGCAAAGTGCAGACAGGATTTCATCTTTTCCCATAGACTCTGCTGGAAAACAAAAACGCATGCGTTTTAGCGCAAAAACGCTGCAGCTAAAAACGCTGCGGAAACGCGGGAAAAACGCAACGTGCGCACATAGCCTAATGGATGCAGTTTTTTTGTATAAAAAAGCTGATTTCATGCGCTATGGCTGCTGCCCCCACCATAGACATAGTGGGAGCTGCATCCAAAGCGCACAAATTAATTGACATGCTCATTTTATGAACGTAAGGATTTTGGTCAAAATTTTAGCACCCAAATCCTGCGTTCATAAAAGCAACGTGCGCACGTCTCATGCACAATCTTCATAGATTGTGCAGGGGACGCAGGACGCATGCATTTACACTGAAGTGCAATATGCAGCGTAAATGCATGCAATTAAGCAACGTGCGCATGAGCCCTAAAAGTGCTGCTTCTTTTTGATTTTTTTTTTTTTTTAAATTGGGGATACACACATAGTTAGATGGCTGTAGTACCATCATCATAAAATAAGGATAATAGATTATGCAGTCAATCTGTATATCAATTATTTTTTATCTAGAATTATTACATACAATAGATGGAATCTTAGAAATAGCAAGGAGCAACTAGTGATAAGCGGACATGACCAAACTCCTGTGCTCTCTACTTGTAACTAGTGATGAGCGGGCACTACCATGCTCGGGTGCTCAGGACCTGTAACTAGTGATGAGCGAGCACTACCATGCTCGGGTGCTCGGTACTCGTAACTAGTGATCAGTGGGCACTACCATGCTAGGGTGCTCGGTACTTGTAACTAGTGATGAGCGGGCACTACCATGCTCGGGTGCTCAGTACCTGTAACTAGTTATGAGCGAGCACTACCATGCTCGGGTGCTCGGTACTCGTAACTAGTGATGAGCGGGCACTACCATGCTCAGGTGCTCAGTACTTGTAACTAGTGATGAGCGGGCACTACCATGCTAGGGTGCTCGGTACTCATAACTAGTGATGATCGATCACTACCATGCTCAGGTGCTCAGTACTTGTAACTAGTGATGAGCGGGCACTACCATGCTAGGGTGCTCGGTACTTGTAACTAGTGATGAGCGATCACTACCATGCTCGGTGCTCAGTACCTGTAACTAGTGATGAGCGGGCACTACCATGCTCGGGTGCTCGGTACTCGTAATTAGTGATGAGCGGGCACTACCATGCTCGGGTGCTCGGTACTTGTAACTAGTGATGAGCGGGCACTACCATGCTAGGGTGCTCGGTACTTGTAGCTAGTGATGAGCGAACACTATCATGTTCGGTTGCTTGGTACTTGTAACTAGTGATGAGTGGGCACTACCATGCTCGGGTGCTCAGTACTTGTAACTAGTGATTAGCGAACACTACCATGTTCGGTTGCTTGGTACTTGTAACTAGTGATGAGTGGGCACTACCATGCTCGGGTGCTCAGTACTTGTAACTAGTGATGAGCGAACACTATCATGTTCGGTTGCTTGGTACTTGTAACTAGTGATGAGTGGGCACTACCATGCTCGGGTGCTCAGTACTTGTAACTAGTGATTAGCGAACACTACCATGTTCGGTTGCTTGATACTTGTAACTAGTGATGAGTGAGCACTACCACTCTTCCATAAAAATCACTAGTTACGAGTACCGAGCACCCGAGCATGGTAGTGCGCACTCATTACTAGTTATGAGTACCTGAACATCGTAGTGCTCACTCATCACGAATAGCCACATAGATAGATATAAATGAAGAACTAAATTAGTGATATATATAATATTGATTATAATTATTTTGCACTGTAAACATGCTGATTCTCTGTCCTAGTGTATGGGGGTGCGGTGGACATTTTTTTCTACCGAGTACTGGATTCAGCATTGGTCTCCATGTCTGATTTTATAGTCCATGTGTAATCCATTTTTCTTGATTGGGGTTTTTGTTTAAATGAGAGTAATACAATTTAAGTTGGTCAGGAGCCTTGTTGCAGTTTGTGTATTGGGTCCCACACTGTGTGTATGTTCATGTTGGACAAGTGTATTCACACAAAACACAAACGTGTTGTAATAAGAACTGTCAGCAAATGATGATCTGCTTGTTGATGGTTTACAGTCATTTTAATGTCATTTACAGTTTTGTAGCCGTGCTGTTTTTGGAGCAGTAAACTCAATTTATTTATGCAATTCATTTGTGATTTAGCTGCCAAAAAATGAAAGGTTGGAATTGTGATCCGATCATGGGTATGACTTTTATGAGTAAGCGACTATATATTGCATCATTTTGCCACAATATGCCAATATCACTGCAAAAGCATTGCGCATGTACTGGGATCTTGGCAAAGAAGAACACTACACAGCTGCAATGTGTGAACACAAACACAGGCGATAAAATAAAGTGCATGTCACTTCCTTAAAGGGGTTAATCAATAGATCTTGGAATAATAATAATTTTCACAATTGGATGTGATTAAAAATAATGTTCCTGTGCTGAGATAATCTTATATATGTGTCCCAGCTATGTGCTGTGTAATTGCCGTGTCTGACCCTACAGGGACATGGTCTGATCATACCACAGCTCCTGGGCTGGGGAGGAAATAAGAAGGTATAGAGACATTACAGCATGGGATCACAGCTGATGCTTTCTGTGAGGTGAAACATTTCCCTGCCTGTTTCATTAAACATGTTTTACCTCACAGTAAGCATCAGCTGTGAGCCTGCGCTGTACTGTCTGTATACTCTTTTGCGTCCCACCTGTTCAGGAGATGTGGTATGATCAGACCATGTTCTTGTACGGTCAGACACGGCCATTATACAGGACATAGCATGAACTCATATAGAAGAATATCGCAGCTCAGGAACATTTTTATTAATCACATCCAATTGTGAAAATTATTTTTATTCCAAGATCTAATAATTATAATGAATTTTAGGCGGCTCTTGATGGGATCAACACCAAACTAGGCACTGTCCAATCAAACGGCTGCAAACACGCTTTAGAAAAAAAATTATTTTAGGCTATGTGCACATGCTGCCTGCTATATACCGCCACAGCCACAGAGTGTACCTGGAAAAAGCTGACAGTCTTTCGCTGTATACTGTGAGGTATGGAGAGCAGGAGGCTTCTGAGTGAAAGCCGCCCTTTGGAATGAACCTGTTACATCTTTTAACTGCTTCACAGTTTCCAATCTCTGAAGCGGTTAAAAGAAGCGTCATAATATTACTCTCGAGAAATTGAGATATCCATTCTGTCCTCATCCCTTCTGTTCTCAAAACTAATTAACCAAACAGTGGTTCCAGAATCTTGTCTCCATTTTCTACATGTGATTTAGATTTTCTACTTACGCCCCTTCCCGAATTTGCTTCTAATACACTAATTACTTACATATATAAAGTAGCATGAGATATTCTATTAATACAAATTACTGAAACAGAAAAGAAGCGTCATAAGTAGAGTTGAGCGCGGTTCGTGGTTCGTGGTTCTCCAGTTCGCGGCTCGAGTGATTTTGGGGCATGTTCTAGATCGAACTAGAACTCGAGCTTTTTGCAAAAGCTCGGTAGTTCTAGAAACGTTCGAGAACGGTTCTAGCAGCCAAAAAACAGCTAAATCATAGCTTGGTTTCTGCTGTAATAGTGTAAGTCACTCTGTGAATCAAACTATTATCACATTTCAGTGTATAGTGTGCGTGAACAGCGCCTTCAGATCACTGCTGTTTCTATAATGGCGATCGCCATTTTTTTTTTTTTTTTTTCTTGTCTTCCTTCCCTAAGTGCGCGCGTCTTGTGGGGCGGGCCAGCATGTCAGCCAATCCCAGACACACACACAGCTAAGTGGACTTTGAGCCAGAGAAGCAACGGCATGTGTGATAGGATCTGCATGTCACATGTCCCTGCATTATAAAACCGGACATTTTCTTCACGGACGCCATTATCTGCCTTCTGCGTCTTTGGTGTCAGACATCACTGTCGCAGCTCCGTCTTCCTGAGTCCTATAGCCGATACAGCTGTATGCGCTGCATACACAGCGTTAGACAGCTTAGGGAGAGCACTTTATAGCAGTCCTTTTAAGGGCTCCAACCGGCAGGGTCAGAGAGCCATAGGTGACAGGTCCTGCAAACAGCAACAGCGTCTGTGTAGCCCAGGTCAGGGATTTCCTACCTGCATTTCACCATTAGGAGGGAATAGAAAGGCAGTCTTCCATTCCTCTACCCAGAGCACCACAATCCTGCCACTGTACCCTCTTGTCCTCTGCACACTCCAACTGATAACTAAGCCATTATACTAGCAAACACTCAGTGTACCTAGTGGCATCCTATACGTGGCTATTGGACTTTGCTATAGTCCCACTAGTGCAAAGACATTTGCAGAGCGCGTCTGCCTGCGTTGCACACTACAACTCATTCTAACCAAGCCATTATACTAGCAAACACTCAGTGTACCTAGTGGCATCCTATACGTGGCTATTGGACTTTGCTATAGTCCCACTAGTGCAAAGACATTTGCAGAGCGCGTCTGCCTGCGTTGCACACTACAACTCATTCTAACCAAGCCATTATACTAGCAAACACTCAGTGTACCTAGTGGCATCCTATACGTGGCTATTGGACTTTGCTATAGTCCCACTAGTGCAAAGACATTTGCAGAGCGCGTCTGCCTGCGTTGCACACTACAACTCATTCTAACCAAGCCATTATACTAGCAAACACTCAGTGTACCTAGTGGCATCCTATACGTGGCTATTGGACTTTGCTATAGTCCCACTAGTGCAAAGACATTTGCAGAGCGCGTCTGCCTGCGTTGCACACTACAACTCATTCTAACCAAGCCATTATACTAGCAAACACTCAGTGTACCTAGTGGCATCCTATACGTGGCTATTGGACTTTGCTATAGTCCCACTAGTGCAAAGACATTTGCAGAGCGCGTCTGCCTGCGTTGCACACTACAACTCATTCTAACCAAGCCATTATACTAGCAAACACTCAGTGTACCTAGTGGCATCCTATACGTGGCTATTGGACTTTGCTATAGTCCCACTAGTGCAAAGACATTTGCAGAGCGCGTCTGCCTGCGTTGCACACTACAACTCATTCTAACCAAGCCATTATACTAGCAAACACTCAGTGTACCTAGTGGCATCCTATACGTGGCTATTGGACTTTGCTATAGTCCCACTAGTGCAAAGACATTTGCAGAGCGCGTCTGCCTGCGTTGCACACTACAACTCATTCTAACCAAGCCATTATACTAGCAAACACTCAGTGTACCTAGTGGCATCCTATACGTGGCTATTGGACTTTGCTATAGTCCCACTAGTGCAAAGACATTTGCAGAGCGCGTCTGCCTGCGTTGCACACTACAACTCATTCTAACCAAGCCATTATACTAGCAAACACTCAGTGTACCTAGTGGCATCCTATACGTGGCTATTGGACTTTGCTATAGTCCCACTAGTGCAAAGACATTTGCAGAGCGCGTCTGCCTGCGTTGCACACTACAACTCATTCTAACCAAGCCATTATACTAGCAAACACTCAGTGTACCTAGTGGCATCCTATACGTGGCTATTGGACTTTGCTATAGTCCCACTAGTGCAAAGACATTTGCAGAGCGCGTCTGCCTGCGTTGCACACTACAACTCATTCTAACCAAGCCATTATACTAGCAAACACTCAGTGTACCTAGTGGCATCCTATACGTGGCTATTGGACTTTGCTATAGTCCCACTAGTGCAAAGACATTTGCAGCACGTCTGCCTGCGTTGCACACTCCAACTAATTATAACTAAGTTGCATTGTCAGGGATATTTATTCTTTATTATTCTGCTGTTAATAAAGCTAGACCACCACTGCAATCTTCACCACCTCTCAATTTTTACTACCACATTTTCAGTCCACAATCTTGTCGCAATCAACATGAGTGGCAAAATGACAGATGCTGGTGGAAAGGGGAAGAGGCGTGGTGTAAAAGGCAAAAAAGGTTTTGTCCGTGGGGAAGGTGGCAAAGCTCCATTATCATCTGCTGAAGATAGACCATCTACCAGCAAAAGTAAGATGTCTACTACTTACCGTGGACAATCCGATGTGCTCCCTTTGTTACGGACACGAACAACAGGAACAAAGGTAGATGATGGGCAAAAAAGGAAAATGCTTGAATGGATCTCAAGTGGTCCAACAAGTGCCCTCTCTGCCACTTCAAGTACCGCATCCAAAAAACACCAGTCCTCTGAGTTGTCATCCCAATCAAACTTGCTTTCTCCCAGCTCTGAAGTCTCCATCAGCCCTGCACAGTATGGTGGAACTGAGATGGCTGAGTCTGCAGAGCTGTTCAGTCACACTATAGCCTGGGAATCAGAGGTCTGCTCCCAAGCTACAGTGAGTACAGAACAGGAAATGGTCTGCAGTGATGCCCAGAACCTTTGTGACTCAGATTCAGGCCGTGAGGACCAAGTTTCTGAGCATAATGTTGACCCTTTGTCACAAACTGTAACACCTGTGGTTATAGACAATGAGGAACATACTGATGAAGATGAGACGCAGATACCCGATTGGGATGACAACTTAAATATTCGTTCAGGGCAAGAAGAGGCTCGGTCTGAGGGGGAGGGGAGTGCAAACACAACAATTGATGATGACGTTCTAGATCCCACCTACTGTCAACCCCCAGTCAGGCACTCGAGGAGGTCAACAGAGGCGGTGGAGGAGGATGCAACCGACGACGAAGTTACCTTGCGCCTTCCTGGACAGAGTCGGAGCACTGGTAGCACGTCTACAACTGCATCCTCAGCCACCACTCTGCCTATGAGCATTATTCGGGGTGGATCAACAGGTCGCATGGCCTCTAAGCCTTGCCTAGCCTGGTCCTTTTTTCACATCGAAAAAGATCGCCCAACTCATGTGATATGTAACATTTGTCATGATTCTGTTAGTAGAGGTCAAAACCTCAGCAGTTTGACAACTTCTTCCATGAATCGTCACATGACTAAATATCATAAGTCCCGGTGGGAAGCTCACCGTGCTGCAATGCGGCCTAGTGGAGCGAACCATCCACCGCCCGCCCCTTCCACTGCATCCGCGCGCTCTTCATCTTCTAGGACTGTGGGGACAGCTGCCACACCTGTTTTTCCACGCAAAACTTCCACCACTGTAACCGCAACAGGCAGTTTGCTTGTAAGGTCGTCAGTTGGTTTGGAAGGGGAAACAAGTGAGTGTGTACAGCTCTCTCAGACATCGATAGCACCAACGTTGGATGAAGGCAACATCATGTCTCCGCCTGCACTTTCCTCACAAACCTGCATTTTTCAAGGGACACCCTACTCAACACCGTCTACACACAGCAGCCAGATCTCTGTCCCTCAGATGTGGTCAAATAAAAGGCCACTTCCTCCGACCCATGACAAAGCTAAGAGGTTGACTCTATCCCTCTGTAAGCTGTTGGCTACCGAAATGCTGCCTTTCCGCCTAGTGGACACACAGGATTTTAGAGACCTTATGTCTGTCGCTGTGCCCCAGTACCAGATGCCTAGTCGCCACTACTTCTCTAAGAAAGGTGTGCCCGCGCTACACCAGCATGTCGCACACAACATCACCGCTTCCTTGAGAAACTCTGTGTGTGAACGGGTGCATTTCACCACCGATACTTGGACCAGTAAGCATGGACAGGGACGTTACATGTCGCTGACTGGGCACTGGGTAACTATGGTGATAGATGGTGAAGGGTCTGCTGCACAAGTCTTGCCGTCCCCACGACTTGTGTGTCAATCCTCTGTCTGTCCAAGTTCCGCCACTGCTTCTGCATCCTCCACCTCATCTGGGTCCTCCACCTCCGCCCCAAGCCTGCCTGGTCAGGCCACCAGCGTTCTCACTGCGCAGAAGGAATCACGCACCCCTCATTACTATGCTGGCAGCAGAGCGCAACGGCATCAGGCGGTCTTTAGCTTGACATGTCTTGGTAATAAGAGTCACACAGCTGAGGAGTTGTGGTCAGCTTTGCGGTCCGAGTTTAATAAATGGTTGTCTCCACTCAAACTGCAGCCTGGTAAGGCCGTGTGCGACAATGCTGCAAACCTGGGTGCGGCACTTCGCCTGGGCAAGGTGACACACGTACCTTGTATGGCTCACGTGTTGAACCTTGTCGTGCAGCAATTTTTAACACACTATCCCGGCCTAGATGGCCTTCTGAACAGGGCACGAAAACTGTCAGCTCACTTCCGCCGTTCAAGCGCCGCAGCAGAGCGACTTGCATCGCTCCAGAAGTCTTTCGGCCTGCCGGTTCATCGCCTGAAATGCGATGTGGCGACACGCTGGAATTCAACTCTCCACATGTTACAGCGACTGTGGCAGCACCGCAGAGCCCTGGTGCAATACGTCATGACGTATAGCCTGGGCCAACGAGATGCAGAGGTGGGGCAGATCACCCTGATGGAGTGGTCTCAGATCAAGGACCTATGCACCCTTCTGCACAGTTTCGACATGGCGACGAATATGTTTAGCTCTGACAATGCCATTATCAGCATGACGATTCCAGTCATTTACATGCTGGAGCACACGCTAAACACTATTCGGAGTCAGGGGGTGGGACAACATGAAGGGGAGGAACTACAGGAGGATTCATATGCGCAAGGGACAACAACATCACGAAGGTCCAGACGTTCATCATCACCAACGCAGCAGGCATGGGACCATGGGGGACAGGGATCGACAAGGGCGCATAGTAGCAGGCGAAATGTTGAGCAAGGTGCAGGAGAACATGAAGAAATGGAGGACGAACTGTCCATGGACATGGAAGACTCAGCGGATGAGGGAGACCTTGGTCAAATTTCAGTTGAAAGAGGTTGGGGTCAGATGTCAGAGGAAGAAAGAACGGGTAGCACCTCTATGCCACAAACACAGCATGGACTTGGTCCGCATGGCTGCGCAAGACACATGAGTGCCTTTTTGTTGCACTACCTCCAACATGACAGTCGTATTGTCAAAATTAGAAGTGATGATGACTACTGGATTGCCACACTATTAGATCCCCGGTACAAGTCCAAATTTTGTGACATAATTCCAGCCATAGAAAGGGACGCACGTATGCAGGAGTATCAGCAGAAGCTGTTACTAGATCTTAGCTCGGCTTTTCCACCAAACAACCGTGCAGGTGCAGGGAGTGAATCTCCCAGTTGTAACTTGACAAACATGGGACGGTCTCGTCATCTTCAACAGTCTACCCGTACCAGTAGGACCTTTTCTGGTGCCGGTAACAGCAATTTTATGGAATCTTTTCATAATTTTTTTAGACCCTCTTTTGCAAGGCCACCAGAGACAACAAGTCTGACACATACTCAACGGCTGGAGAGGATGATACAGGAGTATCTCCAAATGAACATCGATGCCATGACTGTGCAACTGGAGCCTTGCTCCTTTTGGGCTTCAAACATAGAAAAATGGCCAGAGCTCTCCAGTTACGCCTTGGAGATTTTGTCGTGTCCAGCTGCCAGCGTTGTCTCTGAACGTGTATTCAGTGCTGCTGGGTGTGTGCTGACAGATAAGCGCACGCGTCTGTCCAGTGACAATGTGGACAGACTGACGTTCATCAAAATGAACAAGTCATGGATCCAGAAGGAATTTACTACCCCTGTGTCATCCTGGGGAGAGTAAATGCTTGTGGATTTGGAATGTGCTTGATGCAAATCAAAACATCCTGTTTGCAACTAGGGCCCAAGTGCTGCCACTGATGTGGTGGGTGTCTGTGTGGCCCAATTTTTGGAAAAAAGGGAGACTCCGCTTGGAGTAACCCTTGCTTGCTGTGTTTTTAAAAGAAGCCAAGATGAACAGAGCTGGGATCAGGAAAGACTTTGCTACCTACCCCGGTGTCATCCTGGGGACGGCTAAGAATAGCGTATTTTTGAATGTGCTTGATGCAAATCAAAACATCCTGTTTGCAACTAGGGCCCAAGTGCTGCCACTGATGGGGTGGGTGTCTGTGTGGCCCAATTTTTGGAAAAAAGGGAGACTCCGCTTGGAGTAACCCTTGCTTGCTGTGTTTTTAAAAGAAGCCAAGATGAACAGAGCTGGGATCAGGAAAGACTTTGCTACCTACCCCGGTGTCATCCTGGGGACGGATAAGAATGGCGTATTTTTGAATGTGCTTGATGCAAATCTAGCTGTGAAGTGTACAACTGGGGCACAACTGCTGCCACTGAATGGGTGGGTGTGTGTGGGGCCCAATTTTTGGAAAAAAGGGGAGACTCCGCTTGGAGTAACCCTTGCTTACATTGTTTTTAAAAGAAGCCAAGATGAACAAGTCATGGGTCAGCAAAGACTTTGCTACCTACCCCAGTGTCATCCTGGGGACGGCTAAGAATAGCGTATTTTTGAATGTGCTTGATGCAAATCAAAACATCCTGTTTGCAACTAGGGCCCAAGTGCTGCCACTGATGGGGTGGGTGTCTGTGTGGCCCAATTTTTGGAAAAAAGGGAGACTCCGCTTGGAGTAACCCTTGCTTGCTGTGTTTTTAAAAGAAGCCAAGATGAACAGAGCTGGGATCAGGAAAGACTTTGCTACCTACCCCGGTGTCATCCTGGGGACGGATAAGAATAGCGTATTTTTGAATGTGCTTGATGCAAATCAAAACATCCTGTTTGCAACTAGGGCCCAAGTGCTGCCACTGATGGGGTGGGTGTCTGTGTGGCCCAATTTTTGGAAAAAAGGGAGACTCCGCTTGGAGTAACCCTTGCTTGCTGTGTTTTTAAAAGAAGCCAAGATGAACAGAGCTGGGATCAGGAAAGACTTTGCTACCTACCCCGGTGTCATCCTGGGGACGGCTAAGAATAGCGTATTTTTGAATGTGCTTGATGCAAATCAAAACATCCTGTTTGCAACTAGGGCCCAAGTGCTGCCACTGATGTGGTGGGTGTCTGTGTGGCCCAATTTTTGGAAAAAAGGGAGACTCCGCTTGGAGTAACCCTTGCTTGCTGTGTTTTTAAAAGAAGCCAAGATGAACAGAGCTGGGATCAGGAAAGACTTTGCTACCTACCCCGGTGTCATCCTGGGGACGGATAAGAATGGCGTATTTTTGAATGTGCTTGATGCAAATCTAGCTGTGAAGTGTACAACTGGGGCACAACTGCTGCCACTGAATGGGTGGGTGTGTGTGGGGCCCAATTTTTGGAAAAAAGGGGAGACTCCGCTTGGAGTAACCCTTGCTTACATTGTTTTTAAAAGAAGCCAAGATGAACAAGTCATGGGTCAGCAAAGACTTTGCTACCTACCCCAGTGTCATCCTGGGGACGGCTAAGAATAGCGTATTTTTGAATGTGCTTGATGCAAATCAAAACATCCTGTTTGCAACTAGGGCCCAAGTGCTGCCACTGATGGGGTGGGTGTCTGTGTGGCCCAATTTTTGGAAAAAAGGGAGACTCCGCTTGGAGTAACCCTTGCTTGCTGTGTTTTTAAAAGAAGCCAAGATGAACAGAGCTGGGATCAGGAAAGACTTTGCTACCTACCCCGGTGTCATCCTGGGGACGGATAAGAATGGCGTATTTTTGAATGTGCTTGATGCAAATCTAGCTGTGAAGTGTACAACTGGGGCACAACTGCTGCCACTGAATGGGTGGGTGTGTGTGGGGCCCAATTTTTGGAAAAAAGGGGAGACTCCGCTTGGAGTAACCCTTGCTTACATTGTTTTTAAAAGAAGCCAAGATGAACAAGTCATGGGTCAGCAAAGACTTTGCTACCTACCCCAGTGTCATCCTGGGGACGGCTAAGAATAGCGTATTTTTGAATGTGCTTGATGCAAATCAAAACATCCTGTTTGCAACTAGGGCCCAAGTGCTGCCACTGATGGGGTGGGTGTCTGTGTGGCCCAATTTTTGGAAAAAAGGGAGACTCCGCTTGGAGTAACCCTTGCTTGCTGTGTTTTTAAAAGAAGCCAAGATGAACAGAGCTGGGATCAGGAAAGACTTTGCTACCTACCCCGGTGTCATCCTGGGGACGGATAAGAATGGCGTATTTTTGAATGTGCTTGATGCAAATCTAGCTGTGAAGTGTACAACTGGGGCACAACTGCTGCCACTGAAGGGGTGGGTGTGTGGGGCCCAATTTTTGGAAAAAAGGGAGACTCCGCTTGGAGTCACCTTGCGGTGTTTTACATGACTTTAGAAGGGCGTGCCATGCCTATATCTGTGTGTCCTCCTCTTTTTCCTTGTCCAGCTGTTTTGTTTTCGCATGAGTACATGTCCTTGTCACTTTCCCATGTGTTTGTGTTGTGTTGTGAGTTGTTTGTCACCTTTTGGACACCTTTGAGGGTGTTTTCTAGGTGTTTTACTGTGTTTGTGATTGCCTGCCATTGTTTCCTATGGGCTCGAGTTCGGTTCGTCGAACGTTCGACGAGCCGAACTCGAGCCAGACCCCCCGTTCGGCGAACCGCCTCGAGCCGAACCGGGACCGGTTCGCTCATCTCTAGTCATAAGACGAAGCGTGTGCTCAACAATGTGAGTCGTCTTTACACTGCTGTGCACTATGTTCATTTTATTGGGTGCATTTGCAACAATTTTTTAGGCGGATTCCGAACAGAATCTGTCTGAAAAAGACTTTATCTGCACACACCCATAAAGTGCGTCAAAAACTCTTTAAAACCTCGTCAGGAAAAGAAAACGCCCCAAAAAGGAGCCTTTCCTGAATCTGTTTCCGCTTGAAAAACTGGTCACTTTCGAACGCTTTAATAAACTCTGTGTGAATCCCGAGGAGATGATGTTACAAGACGCTGATCTCCGCATGTACCTTTGCTGACCACTGACTGTGGACGTGCCCGCTGTTTACAAGTGACAGCTATTTATAATAACATTCCTGGCATTCTACAAGCACCAAGTGCAGAATGTTCCTAAACCTGTTAGTTTATTTCCAAAGCCACATATTTTCCCAGTCCGTGTCTTGTGATTTCTCAACGTTCTGCATTGATTAGAACAAACCTGGCTCTGCCTGACCTGGGTGTTAGGGTTAGGGCACCATACCCTCTTCTGCATATATTAGATTAAAAAGTAAAGCGGGCTTTACACGCTGCGATATTGGTACCGATATCGCTAGCGTGGGTACCCGCCCCCATCTGTTGTGCGACACGGGCAAATCGCTGCCCGTGCCGCACAACATCGCCCAGACCCGTCACACGTACTTACCTGCCCGGTGACGTCGCTGTGACCGGCGAACCGCCTCCTTTCTAAAGGGGCGGTTCGTTCAGCGTCACAGTGACGTCACAGCTGCGTCACTGAACCGCCGCCCAATAGAAGTAACATCCCGCCCACCTCCTTCCTTCCGCATAGTGGCCGGGAGGCAGGTAAGGAGAGCTTCCTCGTTCCTGCGGTGTCACACGGAGCGATGTGTGCTGCCGCAGGAACGAGGAACAACATTGTTACTGCTGCAGTAACGATATTTGAGAATGGACCCCCATGTCACCGATGAGCGATTTTGCACATTTTTGCGACAATGCAAAATCGCTCATAGGTGTCACATGCAACGGCATCGCTAATGCGGCCGAATGTGCGTCACCAATTCCATGACCCCAACGACTTTGCATTAGCGATGTCGTAGCGTGTAAAACCCCTTTTAGTGGAGATGAACCTTTCAGTTAAATCAGTAGTTAAAGGGAATGTGTCTCCAGATTTGGCAACTACGAGCTGTGGCCACCACCAGTGAGCTCTTATATACAGCATTCCAGAATACTGTACATAAGATCCCAGGCCGCTCTATAACGTAAAAAACACCTTCTTCTGAGGGCCGTGTGCATGACGCTTCCTCCTTCTATCCAGCCCAGGTCAGCATTGAGGTCCTGCGCAGGCGCACTTTGATCTCCCCTGCTCAAGGCAGATCAAAGTATTGTAGTGTGCATGCGCGGGCGGTCTTTAACCTTTCCTTACACCTGTGCATTGCAATACTTTGATCTGCCCTCAGCAAAGCAGATCAAAATGTGCCTGCGCAGGACCACAATGCCGGCCTGGGCTGAATAGAAGGAGGACGGAGATCGCAGCAGCGAGGAGGCGCCGGTCCGGAGAGAGGAGGCGCCGGACCTGAGAGCAGCGACACCCATCAGACTGGACCACCCCCCTAGGTGAGTATAATAAAAGTGTTTTTTACGTTATACAGATCGGCCTGGGCTCTTATATGCAGTATTCTAGAATGCTGTATATAAGGGCCCACTGGTTGTGACCGAAGTTTATAGTTGCCAAATCTGGTGTCACGTTCCCTTTAAACATCATACCTTTATTTCATATCACATGTTTTTAAAGGGGTCTGTCTTCAGACCAAATTGTGCAATGGTCCATTAAATTTTTAAAATAATAAACTTAAGGAAGTTGTGCCATTTCAGAAAGTCCAACAACCTGGGCACCATTTGTATAAAAAAACAGTTATAGCTTCATCAGGGGAACAAATCTGTCCCCTGATGAAGCTATGGATTAATAAACGCAAAACATACATTGCGGCTCTTGCTTCTACACCTTGGCACAGGCGTGCCTGATCTATTTCTATAACTCCAGCATAAGAATGTACTTTCTACATGTGTTAGCTATGCCATCTTTGTAACCCATATACTCTGCTATACTCATATTTTAACCGTGTCAGTGGCCATTGGTTTACATGTGATTGGCGCTCTGTTGGACTTTATTTGTTGAACACAGTATGTGATTGTCCAATATGCATTCTTGATCCCTGAGATACTGTTATGTGTGCTCCCACGCACTGTCACGCCGCCCCATTCATTTGCTTTTAATTTTTTGTATTACTGTTTTTTATACCACCAGTCAATTGTTTGCCCAATAAATTATTCATTATTTGCATGTTACATTCCTTTTTCCTCCTGTGTTTTGTTATTTATTTGGACTAGTTGTTTTACTGCTTGTAGTATAAACTATGTGACCTCCAGTATTACTCAAGATTATTGCAGCAATGCCGCCTGACTACATCACATGACTACACCAACCAATCACTGGCCTCAATTGTCTCTTGCCATCTACATAAACATGATCCATTACATCAGGGATTGGCTGCAGTGGTCATGATCTGTAGATGGCTTAGCCCTGTCAGCACAAAATTCTGGTAGCATTCACTAATATTATTATTATTACACCTACTACATATTGGAATAGGATCTTGGAGATGGGAATAACCCTTTAAGTGGATAACCTACTTAAAATATGTTGAACTAGGGGGTTCCTTGAGACAACTAGATAAAGCTGAAGTTGAGGGACCACTCTTTATCTATACAGATCATGGGTACTGTACATCTGATTTTGTTGGCATTGTAAACTAAGTTTTATCGTTACACATACTGGAAAATTGATCAAAAAGATCTAGAAGATTGTTTGGGATTAGACATGAGCGAACCCGAGGTTCGGTGTTCGTACTTTAAAAAATACCAAACAAAACAAAGTTCGGAGTTCGGGGGCTTTACATATAAACTTCATTTGTGTGAGCATCGCTGTGCTCTGGTACACTCGGTGCGAGCCGCTTGCAGAAATAAACCCTAATGGCAAATGGTTGGTCCCAGAGTTAGTGCCAAATTAGATTGTCTTCAACTGGACCATTGAGATCCACTCAAGAATCCACTGGTAAGATGATGGACCGATAGAGGCTGGAGTTTAAACCTAACAGCATGTATCAGGCAGTAGATGCGCGACTTCAGCCTGGTCTGTGCACGCAGGAAATTCTGTCACTCCAGGGGAGCGGGCGGGAAGACAACGATGTAGATCCACCTGGTCTCCTGCAAAGCTCGGTCCATGGCGGTTTTTAAAGTATGTTTTTCTCTGAAATGTTGCAGAGTAGAATGAGATTATTCAACAGTAACTTTTATTTTGCATTAACCAACAAGAAATAAAGCTAAGGGGTACTTTGCACGCTGCGACATCGCAAGCCGATGCTGCGATGCCGAGCGCGATAGTCCCCGCCCCCATCGCAGCTGCAATATCCTTGTGATAGCTGCCGTAGCGAACATTATCGCTACGGCAGCTTCACATGGACTCACCTGTCCTGGGACGTCGCTCTGACCAGCGACCCGCCTCCTTATTAAGGGGGCGGGTCGTACGGCGTCACTGCGACGTCACACGGCAGGCGGCCAATAGGAGCGGAGGGGCGGAGATGAGCGGGATGTAAACATCCCGCCCACCTTCTCCCTTCCGCATATCCTACGGGAGCAGCAGTGACGCCGGTAGGAGATGTTCCTCGCTCCTGCGGCTTCACACACAGCGATGTGTGCTGCTGCTGGAGCGAGGAACAACATCGGACCATCGCGTCAGCGTAATTATGGATTACGCCGACGCTACACCGATGATACGATTACGACGCTTTTGCGCTCGTTAATCGTATCATCGAGCCTTTACACACTACGATATCGTCTGTGATGCCGGATGTGCGTCACTTTCAATTTGACCCTACCGACATCGCACCTGCGATGTCGTAGTGTGCAAAGTACCCCTAAGACTTTTCCAGAAAAGATTATTCCTGAAAGACTGGAAGTGAGACCAGTGGTGACTATGCCATACATTCTTTCTTAGTTGTCTAGAAACCAGTAATTAAATCCAATGGAAATGAATTCTTCCATGAAGTAGAATGCCTATATACATTTTGCTCTCATCAAACCTTTCTTTCAAGGCACATGTGTATTTGGTATTTGATTTCTAATATGTAATATCAGCAATGTGGGTGTTTTAAAGGGGTGGTTCATTATTCTGCAATAGTGGTCACATCCCTGTAAAACTGATACCAAAGGCTTTTACTAAATACCTTGATCAGGCAATTCTGTCTCTAAGCGGTGTTATTGCAGTCCACTCATCCCCATAAAGTGACAACCTGGGCTACATGACCTCTGGGATCTGGTGATGTCACGTCAACTTTCAGTTGACCCGACATCACCGAGGCGGTCCCAGTCTTTCTGAGTGACTTCGCTGTGGTCGAAGTTTCACCTCTCATCACAGCCCAGCATGTCACGCTCTCTCTCCTTCATTCCAGAGCGCCGCAAGCAGGAGCAATGCTGCGCTGTGATGAGCGGTGACACTCCGCCTACAGCCCAGTCACTCAGGGAGATGGGGGCCGCCTCGGTGATGTTGGGTCAACTGGAAGTTGACGTGACATCACCAGATCTCAGAGGTCATGAAGCCTGGGGGGGGGTCTCTTCTTCATGGGGATGAGCGGACCACAATAGCGCAATAGGCAGAATTGACTGAACAAGGTATTTAGAAAAAGCCTTCGCTATCAGTTTTACAGAGATATGGCAATATGCTATTGCAGAGTAGTGAACAACCTCTTTAACACTAGAACTACTGACGTAGTCATTTTGACTACTTTGCACCATGTATTTCTATATAGGTGTCATGAGTCCAGTAGTTCTATTGTTAAATTAACCTCATCCACATCATACAATTTTGGGGGTGCAAACTCCGCATTGAAATCGTTTTTTGTAAATCAGTATAATTTTATTCCTTTGTACAGAATCAGTCCGGATGTCATACTTTAATCTGTATCAAATCTGCAACAAAAAACATTGCCTAATCTGTGGAAAACTCCGCACCAAATATACAACGTGTGAACATGCGCTAAGGAGGATTATGTCCCTTCAGTTAAATTAGTAAAAAAATATCCTATAAACATCACACAATAAATTAACCATTTAACAAGGATAAAAGTAGGTCAACTCTGTGAGTAGATGCATCAGCAATACATCATCCGCCTGTATAATATAATCTCATTACACCAGATTACTCTGTATAATACCCTGAGTTGTTAGTACTTGCCGCGCAGTGCTTCATGTTCTCTATTACACTCATGTGCTATTGGAAAGTTTGTACACCGAGAGGAAATCTAAACGATGATTTCTTGGTGCTTATTATATATGGAGAGCCGCAGACTGTGGATATGAACGGAATGCTGCTTGTTCATATGTAATCTGAAAGTTCTACTGTTTAACTCCTTAAGGACATGGCGATTTTTCACTTTTTACGCTTTAGTTTTTTCCTCCTCTTATTCCAAAAGTCATAACTTTTTTTATTTTCCCGTTCATATAGCCATATTATCCCTTTTTTTTTGTGATCTGAGTTGTACTTTTAAATGACACCATTCATTTTATCATATGATGTAATGGTAAAAAATTTCCCATTGCAAACATACTTGTGTTTTTAATTTATAGCCAAGGGCATAACGACCGAGGTTAAAAAGATCACAACCGCGACCGAGCCCAGCAGGGTTAGGGGCCCGGTGCCCACCCTGCAGAGAAGCAGCCTGGCCCTCTCTGTGAGCGAGGAACTGCGCTGTTCAGTGGCAGACCACACAACGTCTTGCTTGCGTGATGACTTTCTAAGAGCCGTAACATTTTAAATTCTTGGGATATGGAGCAGTTGAAAAGCTTGTTTTTTTCACCCTTGATATTATTTTGGAGTATATAAGATGTTTTGATCACCTGTTATTACATTTTTTTTATGTTGTAGCACTCGAAAAGCTGCAATTCTGACATTTTGATTTTTTTTTCTTGTTACGCTGTTTGGCGATTTAATTAATTTATTTTATATTTTAATATATTGGACTTCTACAAATGCAGCAATTACACAAATATGTGTAATTTTAATATTTTTTTATTTTTTAATGTGGTAAAATGTGATTTTAAATTTTAGACTTTTTATTTTTTCATATTTTTTAAAACTTTTTTACTGCATTTAATAGTCCCCTTAGGGGACTTGAACCTGAAATGGTCTGATCTCTTGTTCTATATACAGCAATGCCAGAGAATTGCTGTGTATAGAAGAAATGAAGAAATCACAGTCTCCTATGAATGTCGGCCATGATACAGCACCAGTATAGACTAATAATCAGGGAAAAAATTATCCCTGAATTTAAATGAGGCTAAAAGTGTACTGATTCTCGCCTAGCACCACACCCGTGGGCGTGGTTGAACTTCTCCTTTGCTTCCCTACCCAACAATGTCATTATTTGGTGACCCTGGGTTCACATATTGCATTTTGGAGCCAAGTTTACACGTGGAATTCTAAACTGAAACCTGCAGCTTTTCTGTATTTACAATGTTTGCATGTTTTCAGCTGTTATTCATGCACTTTTATGGGGGGTTTTCTTTGTAGACACCAACCATAAAATGCAATAAAACAATGCCAGACCAGTGGCCTAAGGTCCCCATTGAAATGAATAATTAAAACCAACAACAAAAACGTGCATTTCCTCAATAGTTATTGACAAAAATAAATAAGTGAAAAAATAAAAAAAAAAAAACAACTGTAGCCAATTTACATACATATTTTGCACCCCAAAAAATATAATGTCTGGATGAGGATTAAGTTGAAACTCATCCATTTTGCTGCTACTTTAAAGAAGGACTTGTGCTGATGTCATACCCATGACAGGGTGGGGCCACAGCCAACAGAAAAATGTTGCTTCCTGGTATCAGCTATGTTGGCTGAGGCTCCGCCCCTTCTGATCACATGGGTATGACATTAGCACAGGTCATTTTAGTCACAACGTAAATCGATTCAATAATAGAGTTAGCATAAATAACAGAGGGAGGAGGGACAGTCGGGGGGGGGAGGGAAACACTATGAATACCCACCCCAGCTATCAGCTGATCGACAGCTGCTGTCATTCAAAAAGCTTCTGATTTTGCAAACTTTACTTCCTTGTGTTTCAAAACCTATACATCCAAGCTGACAACTAAATGTATGTATAGAATCAGCTTGATAGCGCCAGTATACCACTGTCTTTAGGTTAAATACGAAAATACTGGTGATTGGTGCGCTTTAAATTATCTAAAATCTGCACCAAACACAAAATGTATGAACCCAGCAGGACAATTCTCATACTAGATCTAGTTACAAAAAATTCAGTAATTCTTCCATTCATCTGAAATAACCCCATTCAAATAGATACACTTGATTTTCAGCAGCCTGTGAATCCATCCGGATGGTGTGTGCATGCAAAAGTTTTTTTTTTTTTCCCAGATGGGTCCACTCCAAAAAAAGCACTTACTAAATGCTTAAAATAATTAATAATTAATATGCATTTTATTCAGTTCATATGTTCAGTTTTTAAAGGGGTTGTCCATTACTTGGTAAACACCTTCCCATGCCATGTGTTTCACCTCCTGCTCCAGTGTTGCTAAAACTTGCATTCTCGGGGATCACGTGAGGTTGGGATGTCATGCGAGCCCCTCTGGCAGTCACCACCGGCTTCCCTCTCCCCACTTTCACATGTATGAGTAATCAGCAGGTGGTGAGTTGCAGACACACCTCTCACTTCCTTTTGATTACTCATATGTCTGAAGGCAGGAAGAGGGAAGCCAGTGGTGATTGGTGTAATGCCTGCCTGGAATCACAGACTCAGACTTGCTGTCACGGACGCCTGGGTAGAGGAAAGTCACTCACAAAGCAGGACCCCGAGAACCCCAAAACCCTTTAACCCCTATATAGGAATTTGTAATTACTGCAGGGCCCTTGAGATTGCTACTTGTGGAAGGCTGAAATCCAGAGGAGAGTAGTTAGTCAGGCAGGGTCAAACCAGGAGATGCAGAACAGGGACAAAATCGACAGACAAGGACGTAGTCAGGAAACCAGGCAGAGGTCAAATCCAGATCTGGCACTGAGGTACAAAAATGGCAGGCAGAAGGGTAGTCAGAGAACAGGCAGAGGTCAAAACACAGGGATCACTATTCAGAACAGAGCGGGAACCAGAAAGCAGGAATACAAAACTATCTCTGGCAGTGACCAGCAGACAGGAGGGGAAATTAGAAGGGTGTGGTGTCTTCCCATTGGCTGTAGCTGAATAGTGTGTTAACTTCAGCTGGAAGACACATGCCACTTACAGTTAGCCAGTGGTACGGCAGGTCCCAGGGAAACCCAGCCTGCGCCCACCAGAGCCACTGGCATCGATTCCTCTCCTATCACCAGCACAGTCCATAGCGAGAATACGGTATCACTCTGTTCAATTGGGTGCGGGGCTCGCATGATGTCCAAACCTAACAAGAGCCCTGGGAACGTGACCGTCGGCACCGCTGGAACGTGAGGTGAGTATAAGCTTTTTTATTTTAGTGGGGTCAAACATGTGGAAGGAGAACTTGTTGTCCGGATAGTAGACAACCCCTTTAAGTTTCTTTAACTGCTTCGTGTTTCCAAAGATGCCAAGAGGTTAAAATAAGTGACCTGACCATTCTTTAGGCAGTTTCCGCTCTGAAGACACTCTATACTTTACAAGTCAATGGCTCAAAAGATGTCTGGGAATCTTTTTTGAATGTTTTGTCAGTGTTTTTGCTTCAAAAACTGCTAGCGGTTTCTTCATTGTTAAAAGAAACTTCTGGAAAACAACATTAAACAAGAACGTTCGAAAATGCTCAAACAGCCAGGAGGCAAAACTATTGAAAAATAGCATAGGAAATAAAAAACAACGCTAAACAAAAACACTTCAGGGGGATGAAAATACTGGTGTTTCTTGAAGCACCTTCCACTTGAAAAACGTGGGTTTGGGGAAAATTCTGCAAATTCGAATATCAACAGATCCATATTTATCCATTGACTTAGCAATGGATCAGGCGTTTATTAACGGAACATCTTTAATGGCAGAGTCAGATCCGCAAAGAGGATCACAATAGGACATGCTTTGAGTCTCACGGATTGGACATCTTGATATTTTTTTCACACGTGTGAATGGATCAATGGGGCACACGGTCGAGAATAACGGATGTGTGAATGTAGCCTAAGAATAAATAACTGCTGTGCTGCTGGAATGATAATGTTACTGACTTAGTCATTCTTCTTGTATGTTCTCAAAATCTCTGCGTGCAGCAAATCTTGAGTCCCCCTGTATTTCTCCTGCTGGATGTGTTTGCACATTCTTGGAAGCAATAAGGAGCTCCGCTCTTGGCACGGCTTATTGGTTTAATACAAAACTATTTGCAGTCTTTGCATTCTCGGCAGCCTCCTCCTTCAAAATTATGCAAGTGTTTCTTCACTAAACTTGTCAAAAAAAGGTAGGCAGCATATATCTGCTGAGCGAAACACACTCCTGAGTATAAACAAAACCTCCCATGTATTTCCAAACCACTTCTCATTTTTGTGATAAAGATTGCATATATTAAGAGACAAGTGAAATGTCTGGTGAGGCCACTCTCCACTTGGCTTTTACTCCTCAGATTTAAAGGGAAAAATACATTTTTCAAAAATAAATGCAAAACATTAAGTCAATTACTTTTCAATGTTCAAAGTACTAACCTAAAAATACAGAAGGCAAGTGCCTATTGTAGTTCTACCTCATGTTTTATGAGAAGTTGCAGTTTTATTTTAAACTAGCTGTAGTACCCGGCGTTGCCGGGGATAGTAACTGTCTCACTATCTCTCTCTCACTCTCTGTCTCCCTCTCTGTCAGTCTGTTTATCTTTGTCTGTCTGTCTCTCTATCTCTTTGTCTGCCTGTCTCCGTCTGTCTCTTTCCCTGTGTCTCTCTATCTCTTTCCCTGTCTGTCTGCCTCTGTCTTTGTCTGTCTCTGTCTATCTCTGCCTGTCTGTCTTTTTCCCTGTCTGTCTCTTTTCCTGTCTCTTTTTCCCTGTCTGTCTCTTTCCCTGGCTCTCTTTCCCTGTCTGTATCTTTCTCTGTCTGTCTCAGTCCCTGTCTGCCTCTTTATGTCTGTCTCTGTCTGTGTCTCTCTGTTTTTTTCCCTGTCTTCCTGGCTCTGTCTTTTTCTCTGTCTGTCTCTTTTCCTGTCTCTTTCCCTGTCTGTATCTTTCTCTGTCTGTCACTTTCTGTCTGTCTCTTTTCCTGTCTGTCTCTTTCACTGTCTCTCTTTCCGTCTGTATCTTTCTCTATCTCTTTCCCTGTCAGCCTCTTTCTGTCTGTCTCTGTCTGTCTCTCTCTATCTCATTCCCTGTCTCTGTCGGTGTTATTCCCGGTCTGTCTCTTTCCCTGTCTCTCTTTCCCTGTCTGTATCTTTCTCTGTCTGTCTCTTTCCCTGTCTGCCTCTTTCTGTCTGTCTGTCTCTTTCCCTGTCTGTCTCTTTCCCTGTCTCTCTTTCTGTCTGTATCTTTCTCTTTCTCTCTTTCCCTGTCTGTCTCTTTCTGTGACGCCCTGGACCCCAGGGGTCACAGAACACCATCACACACACACACACACACACCCCTTTCCTGGTAGGGACCATCCGTCAAACAAAAACCCTTGTTGCCTCCTCCAGGGTCTGATGTCCACACCAGGTGGGGCGGAGCCAGGCAGTTGGCCCCACCCACCGAGGAGTTCACAGGCCTGGAGGCGGGAAAAACAGTTAGTTAGAGTTTGGAGTTCAAGTGTAGTGGAGTTGGAGGTTGAAGTGGAGAGACTGTGAGTGTCTGGGTCGGAGCCCAGGCACCGTCAGCAAGGTCGGCAGACGGTGGTGGCCGTCTGCAGGAGTTAGTGGACGTCCGCAGGAACCGTAGGACCGGGGTCGGGCGGTGGCCCGCCGGTAACGAACCGGGGAACGGAGGGAAGCTAAGCACCAAGGCAGGGTACTCAGACCCCGACTAGGTTCGGAAGCCGCCATAACGGTCAAATTCTCTGATTGCGGTCTGGACCTCAGGGGTTCATTCCCACCCAAGTCCTGTCAGAAAGCAACAGCCCAACCCGTCCGGATAAGAGCCACCGCCAACGGCCAGAGATCCAAGGGCCAGCGCCTGCAGGCACAACGGGCTCTCCCGACACGTGCAAGCCGGGAAGCGGACCACCCGTGGGAATCCATAGGGGTCAAACACTTACACACAGGTGCAGGGAAAGACAGCCGCCACCAACCCATCCGGAGAGAGTGAAGAAGCCGCAGCCGACTGTGGGCCCCTTCCATCCAGCCATTTGGTTTACCAGAGATTCTGTCATTGACTATCTGAGTGAGTACACCAGTGCCATCCGGCACAGCGCTGCACCGCTGCCCCGCATCCGTGCTGCCTCCCCGCCTCGGCACCTGCACCTAGCCCCTACCCACCAACATCCATCCATCCAAACCCCCAACCGGGGCCCCAGGACCAACCGCCCCTACCCATGGAGGGGCCAACACCTCAGCTGCTCCTCGCCATCGCTCCCGGGAACCCCCGTCACCAGCAGCAGTGGTGCCCACCATCACCACAACCCCGTGGGTGGCATCACAACCGACATCCCACCACCAAACCTCCCCCCTTTTCACTCTCCGCCCGCGACATTTCTGTCTGTCTCTGTCTGTCTGTGTCTCTTTCCCTGTCTTCCTGTCTCTATCTATGTCTGCCTGTTTCTCTGTCTGTCTCTGTCTGTCTGCCTCTTTTCCTTTCTGTCTGTTGGTTTATCTCTGTCTCTTTCCCTGTCTGCATCTGTCTGTCTGTCTCTTTCCCTTTCTGCCTCTTTCTCTGTCTGTCTGTCTCTATGTCTTTCTGTGTGTATGTCTGTCTGTGTCTGTCTCTGTCTGTCTCTTTCTTTCTGTCACTCCACTGATATCATATTAGCTCACACATAAACATCTTATACCAAGAATGTCCTTCATTACTATAGGAACCAATCACAGCTCCTATTAATGACCTGTTGCTTCCAGCTCCATTGACTTTAATGCAAGCAGGTTTTTTGGTGAATAACGGTAAAGTGCGGAGTTAAAATTTTCCCTCAAAACAGTATATGACGTTCCCTTGGTCATCTGAGGCGTCTGTGCAAAATTTTGTGATTGTAAATATGATGGTGCGGCTTCCTTTAGCGGACATACACACATACATATATACATACATACATACATACATACATACATACACACATACATAAACTCCGCTTTATATATTAGTTTGTACCAAAACTTATATGTAAAATGTAGTTAACTGTATCCAAAAAAAAATGGGGATTTTCCATAGAACCCTTAGCAATTTTCTTTTTATAAGAACCCTTAAATTTACCCAGAGTATGTAGCACTTTAATGGTTCAATGACAATGATGTAGAGGCACTGGATTGTCCCCACAGTCCCCAGACCTCAACCCAATAAAACACTTCTGAGTAGAGTTGAAAAAAAGCTGTATAAATACCCAAGTGAGATGACCAATATGTAACAACATTGGGAACATGTAAAAGAGATCTGGGATCAGATTTTGGCCATGACATGCTTGAGTCTGACCAAGAGCATGCCCAGAAGGATTCAGGCAGTTGTGAAAGCCAAATGTGGATTTACAAAATACTAACAAAATAATAAATTTAAATTTAGATTTTTAGGAGCAAAATATTAACAATGAGGTGACATGAGAATAATCTCCATAACTAATCATATTTTAAATAGTTGCAAGTCAAATTTATGTATGAGAAAGCCAAGATGATTGTCTATAAAATCGAGGTAGTCTCACGCTCAATGCTGTAATAGATGATGAGATATGGAGCCTGAAAGTCAAAAGTTTTAAAACATTGTTACCCTTTCACTTGTCACTGTATGTAGGAATAATATTGCTGATGTTTAAGTTGTCCAGAACTTCAAATCTTGCCATAGGCTTGGTGTCTTCTTCATATCCCTCTAAGTGAAAGCAGATGCTACTCGCAGATGTTCCTGCTCACTAAGTAAGATGATTTGTATGGTAAACTCACAGATGGGCTATAAAAATAATTGATGCCTTTAACCACATATTACATGTAACCACAAGATGGTGCTTATAATATATCAGTATTTTTGTACGTGATGGATGTCCATCATCCGTAATTTTTGAATTTGCTGAACAATAACTTTTGTCCTCTTCTTTTTCAGCCATCAGATGTCGATATTCAGAAGGATGAGGTTTAGTGCCAAGGTTAAGCTATTGCTATGGAAGAACTGGACTCTCCGGAAAAGGCAGAAGGTATCGTCAGGTTAAACACAAGACGTTGCTTATCACTACATGGATTTGCTTTGAAAATGTCTTCTGCAAACAAAATTATTTTTGTCTTGGAAAGTTATTCTTGACAAAACTCAAAATTGCCCAACTCCGAATAACTTTATTTCATTAGTCCCTTTCGTAAAATTTCCTGCTGCTTTCCTTCTTCCCGTGGTTAGAGGACTGTGTCGTGTGTTTGTCTTCCATGTTCTCTCCACATTTACTTTTCAGTCTATATCCAATCCTGTGTTGCCAGCTGTAAGCTATCAACAGACGACTGCTGACAGATCTCTAATTCTTATTAAAATGGAAATGTGATGTTAGCTGAGAACATAACTTCCGAGCTCATTGGCACGTCATAGTCTCAGCAAGAAGTAGAAATTTATAGCTTAATCAGAACATTTGGATTCCATAATGAGCACTTAAAATACTGAAGAGGCAATATTAAATCACTCCTCCATATACAATGAAGATATAGGCATTCTTTATGCACCAACCTGGTTTATTTTCCCAGTGAGAAGTTTTCTAGTTAAAGGGAACCTACCACATTGTACATGCAGATCAATCTACGGACGGCACTTTATAGAGACGGAGAAGCTGAGTGGAATGGAATACGGGTTTGTGGGAAAGGATGTAACACCGGTGTAGAGGCAGCAAGCGGGAGTAGTGGACCCACTGGACCACAGGGGAACCCAAGCTTACCCTTTAGTGGGTGGGGTTACACCAGGAGGACGCCAGGTACCACTCCCAGGGCAATGACCAGGGCTGTGGCAGCTGACCCCCAGGACAGATACGGACACTGGTACGAGCACAGCTATGGGCAGGTACAGTCAGGATGACTAAGGCAGACAGGCAGGCGGGTACGGACAGGTATGGTGGGCACAGCAGGGAGAAATAGTTATGGGAAGGCAGGAACAGGTACAGGTGATGGACACAGGGATAACGGAACCTGTCAACTAGCTAGCAGGCAGACAGACTAACTAACTAGAGACATTGCGCAGGCACTTCACCTAATAGGAGGGTGCCTGAAATAGTTCCCCATGGCCCCCAAAATGCCATGGTTATCATACAGAGCCCTATTGCTGCATTTCATTCAAGTTTGTTGTTTGACGAAACTTTGCAGCTATGCCCGGCAAAAACACTATTGTATTGCTGTCCATGATATGCTAATTACCAGGACTACTTTAGGAGTTTAGGGAAGGAGCCTATAATCCCTGGACTAGTCCAGGTTTTGGAACATTTCCTTCATTAGCCTATTTCATAGGTTTGGTGCAGCAGATCTTGTGCAGGCAACCAACATTCGGAACTACGAAAAGTTATGACTGGGGAAGGTGAAGGTGTCAATCAAGCAGAGCGTGGAGGGATGGCACTAGTTGTGGGAAAAGAGCTTCATACACTTGATAAAAATGCTGGGATAGGGCTCTGTAGGATACTGGTGACTGTTTGGGGGTCTTGGAGAACCTGACAGTTTTCCTTTAACTCCATGAAATCAAATGGCAGTAAGTTATACTTGTAGAGGAAATATGATATGACTGTGAGCATGACTGTTGGCTTGTTATTCCAGGAGATAATCCTTTTACTTAACTAATAACTTTATAAATGCAAACATAGCTCTTCAGCATGAGCAGTAAATGTCACAGTAAAACTTCACACCCATAATACATCAGGTGAAGGTGTGAGAATTGGCTACCACCATCTCTCGGTGCGGGCAGGTTCGCTCTAGGTGCGGTCCGTGAACTTGTCTCAGGTGAAAACTGTTTGCAGTTTTATCGTTATGATACACTTGTAAAGATGGGATGGGATGGTCCTGACAACTTGGAGGGATTGAAGTGATGGAATACATTGTTGTCAGCAGTGTGACCTAGTCGTAAAGTCAGTGATCACCAAATACATTCAGATTGAGTTTCCTGATTTAGGTTTTTTGTGCAGTTTTTTTAAGTGAAAACCAGAAATTGATCAAAAATGGAAAACAGCTGTAAAAAAAAAAGACTGAGGTGTTGTCTCTTTAATCCACTTCTGTTTTTTAGCTTTAAGGCTGCATAAAAAAACAAAACAAAAAAAAAAACAAACCTAACAGACGTCTCCTGACCTTGTCCCTATGTGATTACCGATTCTATACCCCTGTATAGGAGCCAACAGATAGAAAATAGATTCCAGATGAATTTAGAGGAATCCCTATCACAGAATACTGACAAGGCCTTATGTAAGTTGCCACATGAAGCCTTAAGGCCACTTTACACGCTGCGATATCATTACCGATATCGCTAGCGAGCGCACCCGCCCCCGTCGGTTGTGCGTCACAGGCAAATCGCTGCCCGTGGCGCAGAACATCGCTAGGAACAGACACACATACTTACTTGCCTAGCGACGTCGCTGTGAGCGGCAAACTGCCTCCTTTTTAAGGAGGCGGTTCGTTCGGCGTCATAGCGACGTCACTAAGCGGCCACCCAATAGAAGCGGAGGGGCGGAGATGAGCAGGACGTAACATCCCGGCCACCCTCTTCCTTCCTCATTGCGGGCGGCCACAGGTAAGGAGATGTTCCTCGTTCCTGAGGTGTCACATATAGCGATGTGTGCTGCCGCAGGAACGAGGAACAACCTCGTTACTGCACATACAACGATTTTTGGTAAATAAACGACCTCTCCAAAACCAACGATTTTTACCTGTTTTGCGATCGTTGAAGGTCGCTCGTACGTGTCACACGCTACGATGTAGCTAACGGCGCTGGATGTGCGTCACAAACACCGTGACCCCGACGTTATATCGTTAGCGATGTCTCAGCGTGTAAATGGCCCTTTAGGGTTCAAGTGGTAAATTTTTCTCTGAGAACACTTCAACAGGGTATTTAAAGGGAATCTGTCAGCAGGTTTTGGCTATGTAAGCTGCAGCCAGCATGCTGCAAGGGTTAACACAGGAAGTTCAGGTATGCCTGTTTTGTCACAGTCCGATCTTTTGTTTATTTGCTATGTTTGATTAAGCTGCAGCACCCTTATAATTACCAGACTAAAAACTCATGCTAGTCCGACACACCCCCTCCTCTGATTGACATCTCACTGTTAATGTACAATCACTACTGACAGCCTGGTGTGAGGCGGGGACAGCTCTCTGGACTCTACTACATGGCTAAATCTAAAAATTCAGATTGTGTCAGGGTGGCTGCACCCAGCAATCTAAGTGATGCACCTTTGGATTCAGAATCTCCTTACCTACATTATGCTGCTCTCAGATGAGGTAGTAAAAACCTGCTGACAGATTCTCTTTTAATATTTGAATTAATTACTTTAAATATTTTGAAATCTATAAAATTCCTTCATATACTGGATCCAGTGATATAAGCCTTTTAGTTGTCTATTTTTATTCCTATCATTGCCCACTTTATACCATATATCACATTTATAGACCAATTTCCTGTTAGAACTATTATTATAATTGACACTTGGTATTCATCATCTTCAACGGAATTCTAAGAGGGTTTTCGGGTAGAATGTGACCTCACCTGTTCATCTTTCCAGCAGGCACTTTTGGGATTGCGGTATTAGGTGTAGGCAGATTGTGGAGACAGCTCTTGGCACTCGGCAGCAGACGCATCTGCACACCCACGGTCATAAATCCCCTCCAGTCAGTCCACATTTCTATATTAGTGAGAAATATTTCCCTCCATGTGTTACAATGTGTAATTGTTCTTACCAGTTTTGATGCTGAATTCAACATTCTCTGCCTGACAGCTTCGCTTTTTTGTGGAAATTTTCTGGCCCTTATCATTGATTCTTGTCCTGGTGTGGCTGAGAAACGCGAACCCCTTGTACCGCCAACATGAATGTAAGAAATTTACTGTTATTTTCTTTTGTTTTTCACAATAATTTCAATCAATGCTGGATAAATAATGTGTTTTGTAAACTATATAATTATGTATAAAATGAAGATGTTTGATTCCTTCCTAAGACTATATTGTACTGTGCAGTGCTAACCACTGAGCCACCGTACAGTGCTAACTGCTGAGCCACCATAAAATACCAACCACTGAGCCACCATATAGGGCCAACCATTGTGCTACGGTACAGTGCCAATCGCTAAACCACTGTACAGTGCTAACTACTAAGCCACCATGCAGTGACAACCACTGAGCCACCATACAGTGCCAACCACTGAGCCGCCATACAGTGCCATCCACTGCGCCGCCGTACAGTGCCATCCACTGAGCCGCCATACAGTGTCATCCACTGAGCCGCTGTACAGTGCCAATCACTGAGCCGCCGTACAATGCCAACCACTGAGCCACCGTACAGTGCCCCAGCCACTGAGCCGCCATACAGTGCCATCCACTGAGCCGCCGTACAGTGCCAATCACTGAGCCACCATGCAGTGCCAACCACTGAGGCACCATACAGTGTTACCACTGAGCCACTGTACAGTGTTACCACTGAGGCACCATACAATGCTAACCACTGAGCAACCATACAGTGCTAACCACTGAGCCACCGTGCTGCCCTTCTCTATATTTAGTCTTCAGACCATAGACTACTGTAAACTGTCTGCTAAACAACAGTCAGACTAAATACAGGAAACGTGAAACTTCTCAGTGAACAGTTTTGGATCCCTCCTCCAGAACTCATTGTATTAGCAAACTGATATTTTAGCAAGTTGTGCAGAGTGTCTACAGTCTAGAACAATTCCAGAATATTCCACCATAGGGAGAACATTTTATGAGCCCGATTGACTCCTTAATGACTGAGCCGCTCCTGTAGTTAATGTTATATTCAGCGTATGCGTGTTGTAATTATTTCCACCATTATTAAACCATGAAGCGTTCAGTTCGCTTGTGGATATTAAAGAGACAGGTGTTTACATTTTCTTGAAAAATGTACCACCTTATCG
Organism: Anomaloglossus baeobatrachus; assembly: GCF_048569485.1. Taxonomy (NCBI): domain Eukaryota; kingdom Metazoa; phylum Chordata; class Amphibia; order Anura; family Aromobatidae; genus Anomaloglossus; species Anomaloglossus baeobatrachus. The sequence continues at coordinate 195,885,211 of NC_134360.1, read as the reverse complement.
GGAATCCAAAAGTTTCCACTGGTCATGGTAGAGAATAAGACGTCAAGATGTGCCCCTCAATTGCATGGGTTTAAGAGATGCATACCTTCAGGCAGATAAAGTCCAGACATGAGCAAAAAAAAAAAAGCAAAACCGAAAAAGCCCTTCAAGTAACCTAAAAGGAATGTAGCACGTAGACCTCTGATGTTTTGACAAGTGCTGTTTTAAATACTAAAGCTAAGTTTTAATTCTTTTCCCGGTATTTATCCATTTATGCAGGCCATTTCCCAAACAAGGCAATGCCATCGGCAGGGGTTTTGCCGTGGTTACATGGAATATTCTGCAATTCCAATAACCCTTGTTTTAAAAGTCCTACAAGAGGAGAGTCGCCCGGCGTGGTCTCCAACTACAACAATTCTATGTAAGTAATCATGGCCATATTACGATGACATATTGAGACATTCTCGAGGATCGATTTAACACATTGCAATATTATTATTATTTATTATTATAGCGCCATTTATTCCATGGCGCTTTACATGTGATAGGGGTGTACAAAATTAAAACAAGTACAATAAGCATATACAAAACAAGGCACAGACTGTTACAGTAGGAGAGAGGACACTGCCCGCCCGGGCTCAGTCTACAGGGAATGGGTGAGATTACAGTAGGTGAAGTTAGAGAAGGTTGTGCGGTGCTATAGCGGACTGAGGGTTACGGCAGGATGTAGGCTTGTCAGAAGAGGTGGGTCTTCATGTTCCTTTTAAAGCTTGTCAAGGTAGGCGAGAGTCTGATATGTTGTGGCAGAGCATTCCAGAGTATGGGGGAGGCACGGGAGAAATCTTAGATGCAATGGTGGGAAGAGGAGATGAGAGGGGAGTAGAGATGGAGATCTGGTGAGGATCGGAGGTTACATGCAGGTAAGTACCGGGAGACTAGGTCACAGATGTAGGGAGGAGACAGGTTGTGGATGGCTTTGTAGGTTATGGTAATGTTTTGAATTTGAGTCGTTGGGCAATGGGAAGCCAGTGAAGGGATTGGTAGAAAGGAGAGGTCGGGGAGTAACGGGGGACAGGTGGATTAGTTGGGCGGCCTAGTTTAGAATTGATTGTAGGGGAACGAGACTGTTAGAAGAGAGGCCACAGAGCAGAAGGTTGCAATAGTCCAGGCAGAAGATAATAAGAGCATGTACTAGGGTTTTTGCAGCTTCTTGGGGAAAGGTACTGTATGTATGAATTCACAAAACATAAACTTTTCTTAAAAGTCTACATTATGTGGTCTCTCAATAATTGTTCTTAAGTTTTGAAATAAATTCATAACTGGATGTACCAATTTAGGGGGGGTGCTCTTACATACTGGCAGTGTTTAATCAGTGCTGACAGCGCCATACTGTATATAGACACACCCCTCTGACAAGGAAAATGGTATCATCCAGTTGTCAAACAATTGGAAGATTCGTTGGAATTGAGAGACAATATAATGCAGAGTTTTAAAGGCAACCTGTCACCAGATTTGGCCCCTATAAGCTGTGGCCAGCACCAGGAAGCCCTTATACACAGCAGTGGGCGTCACTGGTCTTGGTCCGGCTTTTCCTTTCTTCCTTCCATCGCCGTCGTCCTATTAGCTTCATGTGGATGATGCGTCCTACCTCATCCACCCAGAGGTCTCCATTGCGCTCCTGCACATGCGCACTTCTCTCTGCCCTGCTGAGGGCAAAGTAAAGTACTGTAATGTGCAGACGTGGGGAAAGGTAAAAGATCGCTCACACATGCGCACTACAATACTTTGTTCTACCATCAGCAGGGCAGAGAGAAGTGTGTGTGCACAGGAGCACAATAGAGACCTTTGTGTGGATGACGTAGGATGTGTCATCTACATCAAGCTAGAAGGAGAACGGCGATGGAAGGAAGAAGCTGTACCGAGACCAGTGACGCCAATCAGACCAGACTGCCCCGCAGGTGAGTATAATAAAAGCTCTTTTTATGTTATACAGAGTGGCCTGGGCTCTTATATACAGTATTCTAGAATGCTGTATATAAGAGCTCACTGGTGTTGGCCACAACTTATAAGGGACAAATCTAGTGACAGGTTCCCTTTAAATAAATCAAAAAGACTGACCCGCACATCCAACGGGTGTGAACAGGTGCTAGTTGAAAACACAATATAACTACAAAATACATACACCTGCACTCTAGAATGCTAACAATCAAAAAGGGAACTCTGGCATTGCATTACTGCTATAGGAATATTTGAAAAAATATATACTTAGCTTATATATTGGCCAATTCCTGTGAGCCCAGTAACCAGCGACAAGCTCTATCTCAGTATACCGGGACCCTAACTCAAATGCCTCTACCTGGGTTAAAAACCTACATGTCTGGGTAGCTAGCATGCAGCTAATAAACAGGGTGGACACAGCCTGGTTAAAGGTTCCTTTTAAAACAGAGTGATATGTTATTATCTCATGTAGCATCCAAGGCATGGTCCTCAGGGACAGAATGTCAGTCAAGAGGAGAAGCGATTACAGCACACTGACTATATATGATCGTCGACTGTTACAACCACATGTGCCCCCACTATGACTAGAACAAGCAGCTGAAGGGAGAATACAACTTCATTTCTCCCTGTAGGCGATTTTCTATTTAGACAAACATGTTTCAAACTGTAGTAATAATAGTGATTTAGTGTTTTCTACATGAGATGTATGGGATCCATAGACAACTAAAGAGGTATGTGGTTCTGGAGTTTAGCTATAGGGGTCTTTATATTGTACATATATGGTAAATCGCCAATTTTTAGAACCTTTTTACTTATAGACTTGTATGTTTTATACTTTTTTTTGTATTCCTCTTGGAAAAAAAGCAACAATATTAATCATTCAAAAAAAAAAAAAAAGAAGACCTTGCTAAAATGCTAAAATTATTATTTTTTCTTTCCTGCCCACTGCCATTCTATAATCTTTTAGACACAATGCAGGAACAAGTACGAAAAATAAATTGATGAAAGCTTTGCAGCATTTCGGGTCACTGAATGACAGGACACAGACCTTCTAAATGGAAGAATAGGACAAATTTAGAAAGTTGCAGATAGCAGGTAGCGGTTAAAGTACATTTTTAGACGTGGCCTTTTTTGTCATTGCAAACAAAAGCCTCATTGTGGGCAAAGCCCGGATGTTACAGGATATGTAACAAGGGCGATAAGAAAATAGGTGCTATGGTATCAATCATAGCCCGGGTTGCCACCGTTTTACAACAAACCTTTGTATGAAGCCTTTGTTATTATACAGGTTTCTTACTGATATATTGACGACGCCGGGGAGAAAACGTGTACAGACTCGAGATGTTTCATTGGTAAAGGATATGTATTAACACCAAGTATTTCATGATGGAGACATCCGATATCCTTTATCATAAGGAATGAATCCTATTGACTTTAAGACTCAATATTAGTACTCGACATGTTCACCATCCACTGACTTAGTTAATTAAATCGCCTGGATTTTCTTGTCAATATCCTAATGATCATTGAGGCAAATCATTGGATCCAAAGAAGTATTTGGAACATAGTGATAGACAATGAGACAACTTGTTCCAGGGTGAAATTAAAACTTTGGAAACTTTATGTTGTCAGTGATGATACCTCTGTTTCTTAATGGAGCTGTCCTTTGAGACTTTAAACTTCTAGATTAAGCCCCATCATTGGTATTTTATATTTTTGTAACACTTACCCAGTGTTTAGTTTGATAGGTTTCCTTAGCTCCAATATGAAGAATAATTAGGGTGTACTGTTCCTGAGAATATGTATGAGATTTGATTGAGATCAATAGAACTTGCAGTGTTTCTTAATGTCCCCCCACACCACACTTAGATAAATTATGTCAAAGTAACCCCAGAGCTATAGTATGAGCCTACACTAGGACATTGGAAGCCCACCTACATAGCATAAAATGCTTTATTGCTTATTCTACAAAGAACAACTCTTGGCGCCTCGTGCATTGGCTGTTACATGAAGTTGTGATGACATTTCACAAAACCTGACTAGATGAAAACTGTAACGAAAGAGCTACAAGATGGCCACAACCTACTTATTTGCCACTAGAAAAAGAGCATAATGGTGCTTCTGTCACGGGGAAATAAGGTAACTGAATCAGGGATCTCTATGCTGGCTCTCAACCTAGGGACCCTGTGCTATCCCTTATACCAGAGGTAAGCTTGATGGTAGCTAGGTCTGGGTCACCAGCATATCCCTAACTCCTCTCCAAACCCTGATCTAACACCCCCTCTCCCCCACTCCAGGAGAGGGCCGGGATTGGAGAGGCAAACCCCACAAATACACAGATAGGTGGAGAGGCAAAACACAAACACACTGCAATCAGCCACAGGGGAGAGGAAACATGAACCTAGAAGGAAATAAAACACAACAACGAGGATATATCCACATCACACAGGTAAATACACTACAGATCACCGGGCCCTGGATCACTACAATAGGACCATTGTCGCTGAAGCAACGTTGAGCTATATTCGGCAACAAGCAACCAGATCCAGTACCTTATAAAGAGTGAAGGAGTCTATGAGTGGTTAAAGCAGCCTGAGCTCCTAACAATAGTTCACAAGCCAGCAGGAATGAACTCATGTAGGGCTGGAGAGCAGTGAAGCTAAAAATAGCCGACGCCCAAGTCAGCATGAACAACTAAGAGACCTCAGGCTGCTTGTCAGACTCTGCTGTGTGAACAGAGTCTGACGCCACAATGACACCCAGCAAGTTCAAAGCCGAACACAGCATGACATCTTCTAACAGGAAAATACAATTTCATTTCAGCAAATCAAAACTTTTCCATGGGTTCACAATCTTTGTGGTTAAAGTTTGATAGAAACCACTGGACTCAACAGATTAGTCAGGAGGACTACTGCACATTAATATAAAGCAATGGTCTAGGAATTAGTGTCACAAATGTGTCACGTCCGCAGGTTACATTTTGTGTTGAAGTGGATTTACTTTCATTTGATGCTGAAAGGGTTAAGGTCCTTTTCACTACTGGCTGAGATTACTCATAGTCTTAATCACAGCTGTGGCATCTTGTCATCACACACTTCCGATAGATATACCCACTCCTGGCTTTTCTCCATGCCGGTGATAGATCTTCCATACTGACCACTTTGATGGAAACTGTCTCTGGAAGAGCTGAGGTATCCTTTCAGTTGCAGCTGTGAAGTTTCCTGCTGAAGAAAGCAAGGAGTGTTTTTTGTTGTTTCTTTCCCCACCACATTGTCTAGTGGGAAGAGTGTCTCGCTAACTTACTCACTAGTCAGGTTAAGTTTGGGGTAACTGACGGCCTAAGAATGTAACGGTACACGGGGGAAGGACCCGTCTAGGGATATTGGGGAGCTAAGGGATCACTCACAGGTGAGTGTGAAGTGGGGATCCCTTTTCTCTTCTCCCTATCACCAGGGCCTTCCTTTACATCTTCCATGTCTTTAGCCCCAGTGGGAGTTAGATGAAAATGCTACTTTTGACTAGACCAGGGGTGGGGAACCTTTTTACTGCCGGGGGCCATTTGGAATTTCCTACTAACCTTTGGGGGCCGCACAACATTATCAACCTGAAAAATAACCCTGCTATATTTGGTCAAACGATTAACTCACCCCTATTGTGGTGGCCGGAGCTGCTTCTCTTTGGTGCGATTGTAATGTTCGGTGATATTGATCATCTTGTTTCTCACAGCTGCTTTTCCAGGTTTGTCTCTGTCTGGAGATGCTGGGGGCATACACATCACAGGAGGGGCCAGGGCGCATAAATTACAGGAGACACTGGGAGTACACATCACAGGAGGGGCTGGGGCATATACATCACAGGAGGGGCTGGGGCATATACATCACAGGAGGGGCTGGGGCATATACATCACAGGAGGGGCTGGGGCATATACATCACAGGAGGGGCTGAGGCATATACATCACAGAAGGGGCTGGGGCATATACATCACAGGAGGGGCTGGGGCATATACATCACAGGAGGGGCTGGGGCATATACATCACAGGAGGAGCTGGGGCATATACATCACAGGAGGAGCTGGGGCATATACATCACAGGAGGGGCTGGGGCATATACATCAGTAGGGGGCATGGACAGCCCTGGCGGTGGCACAGACATGACTGGGGACACGCACAGCACTGGGTGGCAGCACGCACTGCACTGGGTGGCAGCACGCACTGCACTGGGTGGCAGCACGCACTGCACTGGGTGGCAGCACGCACTGCACTGGGTGGCAGCACGGACTGCACTGGGTGGCAGCATTAGGGAGACAGACAGGTCTGGGGGAACATAGACATCAATAGGAGAGCACGGACTGGGGAGCATAGAAAGCAGTGGGAGGGTACAGACAGCAGTAGCGAGTTAAGAGCACTGAGGGGTGGCACACAGCACTGGGGAGCATGGACAGCATAAGGGGGACACAGGCAGCACTCACCGTGGCATGGACAGCACTGGTGGCAGCATGGACAGCATTAGGTGGTGCGGACAGCACTGGTGGGGGGGCATAGACATCACCCAGGGGGTACAGACAGCACTAGGGGGGGCACGGACAGCAGTGAGGGGTTACACCACGCTGAGGGGGTACACAGCACTGGGGTGTACACAGCATTAGGGGGTACACACAGCACTAGGGGGTACACACAGCACCTGGGGGTACACAGCACTGGGGGGTACACACTGTACTAGGAGGTACACAGCATGAGGGGGTACACACAGCACGAGGGGGTACACAGCACGAGGGGGTACACAGCACGAGGGGGTACACAGCACGAGGGGGTACACACAGCATTAAGGGGTACACAGCATTAGGGGGTACACACAGCATTAAGGGGTACACACAGCATTAAGGGGTACACACAGCATTAGGGGGTACTCGCTGCACTAGGTGGTACACACTGCACTAGGGGGCACATAGCACGAGGGGGTACACACAGCACTGGGGTGTACACAGCACTAGGGGGTACACACAGCACTAGGGGGTACACACAGCACCTGGGGGTACACAGCACTGGGGGGTACACACTGTACTAGGAGGTACACAGCATGAGGGGGTACACACAGCACGAGGGGGTACACACAGCACGAGGGGGTACACAGCACGAGGGGGTACACAGCACGAGGGGGTACACAGCATGAGGGGGTACACACAGCATTAAGGGGTACACACAGCATTAAGGGGTACACACAGCATTAGGGGGTACTCACTGTACTAGGGGGTACACACTGTACTAGGGGGTACACACTGCACTAGGGGGTACATACAGCACAAGGGGGTACACACAGCATTGGGGGGTACATACAGCACGAGGGGGTACACAGCACGAGGGGGTACACAGCACGAGGGGGTACACACAGCATTGGGGGGTACATACAGCATTGGGGGGTACACACAGTACGAGGGTGTACACAGCACTGAGCGGGGGGGGGGGGCAGCGATGGGTTGAGTACTCGCAGTGAGGGGGAGGGAGAGTCACACACACACACAGCACAGTTTCGGGAGGCTGGTAAACCTGCTGCAGCTCTTCTGTGTGACTTTATCGCAGCTTGCTGCTTACCCGCCCACCAGAGCACACATGCCGGGGATAAGCCTAGAATGTATGGGCTGCAGTCAGGTCCTGGAAGTCAGGATCTGGAGAGAGCCCGTACATTCTAGCATCTACCCACAGGGCATCAGGCTGTGGGATTTAAAGGGCCGGCAGCCGGGAAAAGCGCGGCTGCCACCAAAGCACAATGGTCCCCGGGAATGTGCCCGGGGGCCGCATAAAAAGTCGTCACGGGCCGTATACGGCCCGCGGGCCGGAGGTTCCCCACCCCTGGACTAGACGATGCATATCCCTTCCTCGCAACAATATTTGCATGGCTCCTGGAGATCCATAAAGTTGTTCAAATGATTGACTTTTCTCCTGTTCATATCTCAGGTGGTCTTTGTCATCAGCTGCCTAGAAAGCACTTTCAATTGTCACTTTTTGTATACTCTATTGCATGGTTTCATTATTTGCATTTTATTTCAAGTCTTTTTTTTGTATTTTCTTTTTGCGTTGTCGAATTTTGTACCAAATTCTTCAAATTAGGTGCACAACCATTAATGAATTGGAACAAATTCGAAGATTTTTTTTGGCTCTTGCTTTTTTTTTGCATCATTAAAAAGTAAAGGTCGCGCAATCCTTTCATAAATCTTTAAAATGTCTTCAACTGTGGACAAAAGATTTTGTGCTCCTTCGGGATACTGGAGTATTATTGCACAAAAATCTTGCAACATTTTGAAAAGTCAATAAACTCTCTGGATAAGATAAACCAGACAAAAACAAAGTGACGTTAACTTAAAAAAGGCACAAATAAAGTAATGAAGTATAGAGCAAATAAAAAAGTCATTATTAGAACCATATTTATACAAGAAAAAGAGCACAAAAGCAATAATGAATCGGACTCTATAACTTTGCAGGTGAGCAAAAAAAATGCATTTTTGAATGGTCAAATGGAACTCAGAGCTAATCATTATATATCTACTACAATCAGTTTTTATGTAATATTAGTTACAGTGTTTGTTAAAAAATAAAATAGGAAGCCGGTGTTTATTGTATAATCCAAGAAACCTTGTGTTGGCGTCTGTTAATCTACAATAATCCTGGTATATTTCATGAGAACTGCTCAGGTCTCTGAAGTTTTATCAGTTTGCAGGTTTAGTATTTTTCTGTAACAAGTAACCATTTGTTCTTTGTTTCCTCTAAGCCTCGCAAGAGCTTATAAAGATGTCCAAGATGTGCTTTTCGAAAAGCCTGAAATACAGCATCTTGGCCGCATCTGGAAGGAACTGTATACTATATCCAATTTTATGGATACCATTCGGACTAACCCTGGAAGAGTTTATGGTAATTTCCAAGTCATTGAACTGTTCATTTGAGATCTGACTTTATTATCTTGGCAAATCTAGAAGAATGAATTATAACTTTTGAATGAGTTTTTATGTCGTCAGCTGCAGTGCAAAAAATACAAAATATATCAGTGACAGAGTCAGCTCGTGCTCATTAGTTAAGATATGAGTTTTAGGCTGATCAGTGATGATCTTTGTTGTTATCCAAAGTGTTACCTGTTCAGACATTAGAATATAAAGATTGTACTTATGTAAAGTTATGAAATTACCATAGCTTTTAGTTTATGTTCATTTGCATATCCATCCATGTCTGATAAATTAAATTTAGGGAGAAATTGTAGTTGGCACCCCAAAACATCTTCAAATGCCCTTAAATCTTGGGTAAGAGTACATGAACCACACTGAAAGGCATGGACAACCCTTATACATGGGATGCAACCGAAGAAACCAAACTATAGCACACTTGACTAGCATCCGCATCGCATAAACACACCCAAACCTTAAAGATTACCTATCACCTCCTGAAACACCTGCTGAAGTAATAGATGTCTAAAGTCTTTCTCAAAAATTTGGAATTTTAAAGTAAAAAGAAAAATACTCTCTAGTTTAGTAATAAAAGCTCTGGCCCTTTAGTGTAAGGGAAACTGAAGTTGCCTGGAGAGAAAGTCTCCTCTGGCAGGAGTGAAGTTCCCTATTTTGACAGCTTTGTGAGACTTTGTGCTTTTGAGTTTGGCTATAACACTGTGAGATGGAAAACTGTGAGTGTACAGCATGTAAACACTTCTGATGTGCCTGCTACTGGCTTTTCTAGAAGATTTAGTCTGAATTTACACGTTTGCGAAACACAGATAATTCTCAGATGGCAATATCTGGACCCTTTATCTTAGCAAACTGCCTCAAAGCATGTATAATATCATATGCTCAGATTAGGAGACCAATCCCTCAGGCTGGGTTTTGTGATCCTAGTACAATCTGAGTTTTATGAATGTGCAAATTTGATCTAACTCTTTAGAAGCACCCATGTCCTCCTCTAGCAGAATAATCCTTCACAAGCAGCTATGTCCTCCTCTAGCAGAATAACCGTTCACAAGTAGCTATGTCCTCCTCTAACAGAATAACCCTTCACAAGCAGCTATGTTCTCTTCTAGCAGATTAACCTGGTGTGGCCAATTAGCTTTATCAGTTGGGCTCAATTATATATTGTGATTTCTAATTACTTGGCTGATGAATAACAATATTCTGCATACAGTTTAGGGTACTGGAGGAAAATTTCCATCTGATTTGTACATCACTGATTTTTTGCCAATTAGGATACATAGATGGAATTATTCATCATATTTGTGACTTGTTTTTACTTGTTTTTGCTGACTTTTGTAAAGAGAAGGAAATCAATGATATCATTCTATGGACCAGAGACTTGACGAAATGATGAAACAGGTGAAGTGATGAGTCTACCTGGAAATCTGCCGAATCTGAGCACAAAGTCTCATTTACCGTCAAACAGATGTTATATAGAATCATCTCCCCCTCCCCCTCACAGCTGATATTTTCCATTGAGGAGAATCCCACTAGATCATGAGCTCATTCTGCCAAAATGAAATTATAACAAGTGTCCCTGTAATACTAAGGGAAGAGAAAAGTTATAATTTCATGTATTGCAACTTTTTGGATTTTTCTCAGAACTAATGGATGCCCTTTAAAGATAATGTGCTGCTGCCCTTTCACCTCATCGACCAAAGCCGGAGTGAGGAAAAGACCAAAGGGTCACAAACAAAAAGTGAAGCAAATTACACACATTCTATTTTTGTCATTCCCATTGACTGAGACAACCTCGTGAGCGCCCTGATGGCTTTATTATGTATGAAGCAAGTTCTTGTTTTGCAATATATGTGACATCATTTTGCATGAAGGTCAAATACTGCACTTATTAGAGAAGGAACTGACGGCAAGTTCAGGGAGAACATTCTACAAAGGTGTTAACACTGTACTTAAGATTTCTGCAGGGAAGACAGACCCACATGTCTGTGTATCCTCATGCTGCACGGTAACAGCCACTTCATTAGTCACTGTCATTTTTAAGTGGGGCTTTAAAAGACCCTGTTGAATGGTAAATACCAGACGACTGAACATTTTAAACAATTGTAACTTGTGTTATGCTACTTTGTCCTGGAATATCAACCACATTCCAACCACACTGCTACATTCACAAGCTTGATCCCTTTGTTTCTTTCTGGTAGCAAACATATGTATATAGAAATGTACTCATAACAAATCAGTAGTCAGAGAGGTGGTTTGTAACTCAATTACATATAATTTTTGGCTAAAAAAATCATTTTTGCAATTGGGTTTCATTAAAATGTTGCACTGATTATATGTAGCTTCTGTGTGGTTCTATCTATTGCTGGCTGTAGTTCTATCTATTGCTGGCTGTAGTTCTATCTATTGCTGGCTGTGGTTCTATCTATTGCTGGCTGTAGTTCTATCTATTGCTAGCTGTAGTTCTATCTTTTGCTGACGGTAGAATGGGTAAACTTAGATTCTATCAGTGAACTAATTTTGACCATCCAATATGAGTTTATAAAGCCCGCTTTACACGCTGCAATGTATCTTACAATGTGTCGCCGGGGTCACGTCGTAAGTGACGCACATCCGGCATTGTAAGGTACATTGCAGTGTGTGACAGGTACGTGCGATTGCGATTGAACGTTAAAACGTTCATCGCATACACATCGTACCTTTCTCTAGAATTGCATGTCAGATTGTTCATCGTACCCGGGGTAGCACACATCACAGTGTGTGACACCCCGGGAACAATGAACAGATCTTATCTACGTTCTGTGGCTCCCGGCCCACAATGCGGAAGGAAGGGGGTGGGCGGGATGTTTACGTCCCGCTCAGCTCCGCCCCTCCGCTTCTATTGGCCGGCTGCCCCGTGACATCAATGTGACGCCGAACGTCCCTCCCACTCCAGGAAGTGGACGTTCGCCGCCCACATCGAGGTCGTATGGAAGGTAAGTACGTGTGACGGGGGTTAATCGTTTGTGCGGCACGTTCAACAAATTGAACGTGCCACACATACGATGGGGGCGTTGCAAATCGCATACGATATCGTATGCGAAATTGCAACGTGTAAAGCAGGCTTAACTCTTTTCTCTGTCTGTTTCTGAGTGGTTCTCAGCTGATTTATGACATCAAAGTTGAATGTGCAGGAAAACATAGCGTCTCAAAAAGCGAAACCATGGAAAATTCTCATTGAAACTGAATTGCAAAATGATTATTGGCTCCTTATACATGTATTTAAGTAAACATCCAGTTGACCTGACATCACTGCGGCCGGCTTCAGTCTCCCTGAGTGACTGGGCTGTGCACGGCGTTTCACCGCTTATCACGGCCCAGCGTCACAGCGCAGCATCTCGTGCACGCTCTCCTTCACTACAGAGTGCCACAAGCACGAGTGATAATGCGCTGTGATGAGTGGTGAAACACCGCCCACAGCCCAGTCACTCAGGAAGACTGGGGCCGCCTCGGTGATGTCGGGTCAACTGGAAGTTGACGTGACATCACCGGATCTCAGAGGTCACAGAGGTCGGGGGGGGTCACTTCATGGGGATAATCAGAGGGCAATAGCATCGCTCAGAGGCAGAATTGGCTGAACAAGGTATTTAGAAAAAGCCTTCCCTATCAGTTTTACAGAGATGTGGCCACTATTGCCGAGTAGTGAACCACTACTTTAATGTCTAAACCACTGGTAACACAAGTGAGTACTACTTTACACTGTTTCAAAGTGTGATATCCTCAGTGTTGTCCCATGAGAATATATAAAACATATATATATATATATATATATATATATATATATATATACATATATATATATATATATATATATATATATATATATATATATATATATTATTATTAATTTTAACTATCCAGAACTGAAAAGACCCCATGGCAAATGCATGGCTGGGCCTCCTCCACTACCTATTTTTGTTGACAGATTAATTTTTACCTTCACCTTGTTTTTCCTCTGAACCTCACAGTCCTCATGCACGTTGGCCGCAGCACGGCTCTCCTACATACAATCTAAATAGTATAGCAACCATAAAAGTCGATGGCTATACTGTGCCTCCTGTCTCCGACTTCAAACGAGCAAATCAAAGATTGGTCATCATTGCAGTTCAGTAATTCTGGCCTTTATAGAATCAGTCTAATAACCCAGAATATTTAATAATCCATATATCAGTGTATAATAGACATGATAAATGATACAAAGTCTCTGTAGAAAGTGGTTTGTTGCTTGTTAAGGAAATAACATTTCTCAGTGCCCCCATACGTATCAGATGAAAGTCAGCAGAACCCGCTGATTTCGGCAGGTCCGGCCAACCATCTGATGTGTATGGGGGCCTCATTATTTTTCCTCAACACATGAAGTCAAGTTAAATTTTCAATGCCCGTATACGTTGTTACCAGGAAAGAGAAGTAGCTGTCTGAATTGTCTCCTCTCTCCTTTTTGGAAAAACATGAATGCTTGGCCAATTAGAATGCTCATGTGTATAGGGGAACTGGACAAGATACATATCTGCCCAATGAGCGTTCTGCCGATTGCGATCCTACCTGTATGGCCAGCTTTAGTATGATATCAATCATCAATGACTGATGTGAAAGTTAGTTGACCGATAAATATCATGACTCTGCTTCTGTATATTTTCATCTCTGACATTTTCCTATGCAGGACGGGGTTTACGAATCAGAGACATCTTAAAGGACGATGAATTGCTGACACTATTTTTGCTGAAAGATATCGGGCTGTCTGACTCTGTGGTGTATCAGCTAATAAACGCTCAAGTGCGAGTTGAACAGGTAAGAACAAGGTGACTTTCCCTTTACCAGATCAGTCCCTACGGTCTCACTGTGTATGATGCAGAAAGACTCTTTATCCACCTGGCCGGATCTTCTAGCACAAAACCCTTTTACTCCAAGTCTCCTTATACCTTATTTGCTTTGTCGACAATGTAGGATGTGGCTTAAAGCGCTAGAAGCTTTTGGTGCAGTCTCTGGCTGGCACTTGCATTGAAACAGGAGAAGAGAAGGGGTTAACGCCACGCATCAGCCAAATGAAGATGTAGAGCTGTTGATAAATTAATATCTTTTTTATTTCATAGGTCTAGGCGTTTCGAGGTAGAAACCTCTTCCTCAGGACCAAAACATCAACAGGACCAGATAACCAGTTGATTTTCTGGTCCTGAAGAAGAGGTTTCTACCTCGAAACGTGTAGACCTATGAAATAAAAATATATTAATTTATCAACAACTCTACATCTTCATTTGGCTGATGCGCGGCGTTAACCCCTTCTCTTCTCCTTATTGAATGCTCACTTCACGTGGGGCTGCGGCAGACGCCATTATCTTATGTTTGGCAGTGGTTGTGACTTTCACAACCATATTAGGTGAGTGTATATATTTTATATATTACTCTTGTCATCTGGTAATACCCTATCAGCGCTTCTTTTTTCTAGTCTAGTCTTAATCTTGGCTGGCACTTGGGGAGATGGGGTGGTCTTGTTACACTGTAGGCTGTAGTACAACATCTCTAGTTTGCCAAAACACCACAATTTATAATTCCCCACAGTATGCCGTTAGTTTTCGTGCCACCTTACCATGTCATCTGGACCAACCCATCCAATCCACACAGGCAAAGAAACCAAAACCATAAGTGTCTATAAATTTTGTGTACTAAAAAGAAATAACACAGGTAAGAAGTATTGAAGACGCTTATCGAAATTTAATTAATTCTTTGTACAAAAGCTTTTGCTGGTGATGACAGCTTCAAGATGCCTCTTGTTTGGAGAAATTAGTGACATGCATTGCTCAAGTATGATTTTGGTCCATTCTTCCACACAAATCTTAAAGCCTCCATTGGCTCCTTTTATGAACTCTGAGGTTTAAGGCCGCTTTACACACTGCGATATCATGACCGATATCGCTAGCGTGCGTACCCGCCCCCACCGGTTGTGCGACACGGGCAAATTGCTGCCCGTGGCTCACAACATCGCGCTGACCCATCACACTACTTACCTGTCCTGCGACGTTGCTGTGACTGGCGAACCGCCTCCTTTCTAAGGGGGCGGTTCGTTTAGCGTCACAGCAGTGTCACTGAACCGCAGCCCAATAGAAGCGGAGGGGCGGAGATGATCGGGACGTAACATCCCGCCCACCTCCTTCCTTCCCTCATTGCGGGCGGCCGCAGGTAAAGTGAGGTTCCTCGTTCCGGCGGTGTCACACACAGCGATGTGTGCTGCCGCAGGAACGAGGAACAACATCGCTATCTGCAGCAGCAGCGATAATCGAGATTAGGGGGGCATGTCACCGATGAGCGATTTTGAACGTTTTTGCGACGATTCAAAATCGCTCATAGGTGTCACACACAACGACATCGCTAAAGCGGCCGGATGTGCGTCACAAATTCCGTGACCCCAACGAGATCGCTTGAGCAATGTCGCAGCGTGTAAAGCGGCCTTTAGTTCGTTCCTTAAATTTCTATTTTTTTCAGGTCATATGATTGGCTGGGCCATTCTAGCAGCTTTTATTTTCTTTCTCTGAATCTAACAGTTTCCTTGGCTGTGTGTTTAGGGTCATTGTCTTGCTGAAATGTCCACCCTCGTTTCATCTTCATCAAAAATGTCTCGGTACATTTGTCCATTCATCATTCCATCAATCATATGAAGTCTGCCAGTGCTGTATGCTGAAAAACAGCCTCATACCATGATTTTCTCACTTCCAAACTTCACTATTGATATCATGTTAAAAGCCCCAAACATGATGTGTATTATGGCATCCAAAGAGTTCAGTTTTGGTCTCATCTGACCAGACTATCCTTTAGGCTGGAGCCACACGGGCACTACTGCGATCCACTTGCATGACACTCGTGCTAGCAGTACAGCAGAGCCGAGTGTCATGCGTGTGTCCTTGCAACTGAGGTCCATTCGTGCGAGCAGACCTCAGCTGCGGGGGGCGGGCCGGCACTCAGGAGGGGTGGGAGGGATTTCTCTCCCTCTCTCCTGCGTAGTCGGCTATTGACATTCTCGCACTGCACTAGCGGTACACCGGTGTACCACGAGTGCAGTGCGATTTTTCTCTCGCCCCATTCACTTGAATGGGTGCGAGAGAAAGAGTCTCAGCTTACAATCACAGCATGCTGCGATTGTTTTCTCGGTCCGATTAGGGCTGAGAAAATAATCGCTCATGTGTGCTGACACACAGGCTAGAATTGGTCCGAGGGGAATGCGATGTTTTATCACACTCCGCTCGCACTGTTTTTCTCGCCATGTGGCTTAGGCCTTATAGTGTGGAAATTAGATTTAGGCTGGGGCCACACGGGAACTACTGCGATCCCCTTGCATGACACTCGGCTCGTGCTGGCAGTACAGCAGAGCCGAGTGTCATGCGTGTGTCCTTGCAACTGAGGTCCGTTCGTGCGAGCAGACCTCAGCTGCGCGGGGCGGGCCGGCACTCAGGAGGGGATGGAGGGATTTCTCTCCCTCTCTCCTGCGTAGCCAGCTATTGCCATTCTCGCACTGCACTGGCAGTACACCGGTGTACCGCGAGTGCAGTGCGATTTTTCTCTCGCCCCATTCACTTGAATGGGTGCGAGACAAAGAGTCTCGGCTTACAATTGCAGCATGCTGCGATTGTTTTCTCAGTCCGATTAGGGCTGAGAAAATAATCGCTCATGTGTGCTGACACACAGGCTAGAATTGGTCCGAGGGGAATGCGATGTTTTATCGCACTCCACTCGCACTGTTTTTCTCGCCGTGTGGCTTAGGCCTAACGTTTACTGACGTTTACAGCTGGCTAAATTGAGTATCAGGAGTTTAAGGGGCATAAATTAAAGACATTACACATGTAAGACACCAGGCATATAGCTGATTCCACAATAAATGGACTCGTGCTCTTTATGAACTTTGGTACAAGACAACCAGTGTAATCTGTATTGGAGCCTTGTAATTTCACTGATGGGGACAGTATGTAATATATAATGTCCTTTACATTTTGGGTACAGCCCTTTTAATCAAAAATAGCATAAAATTATACACCTTTATTCATGAACTTGCAAGAGCAACGTTAATTACTCCAATACACGCAAGTCAGGTACAGAAAGCCATCACTATCTAAGGTGAAAACACCCTGGCCACTTTGGTTAGCTAAATGAGGGTACACCCACAGGGGGTCCCGTCTAGTGATGGCCACTAGAAAAACAAACACAAGAAAAAAAACCAAACAAACAAAAAGAAAATGTGATGCTGCTATGAGCAAAGGACAATGGTCCAATTGACAAAATAAACACAACAAACAAAATAATACCTAAAAAAGCAAAACAATATGCACTCCATTAGCTGACAATGGTCAGTCATACATGTACATAAAATGCAGTAGGTTCTTAGGCATTATAAAAGGAATGGTCTAACCCAATCCCTTTAGATGGAAGGTCATGCAGTCTCTTGATCCTGAGTAGTGGAGTCGTCCGCCATGTACTGGCCCTACCACCTATCAGATACAAAATAACGAAAGACTGCTGCCCCAGACTTCCGTCCTAACAAGGACGGACCACAACTAGGTCTCAAGCTGGACCCCTATGCTGACCCTGATGACATCCCGACGTCCCGACGCGTTTCGTCACTCAGACTCCTCAGGGGACATGATAGTCGTCAGTCAGGTCCTTACTGCCACCCCTCACCAAACCATAGTGTCAGAGATTCTGGCGTGGTCAATATTGGGGTCATTTAAACATATGAGTCATATCATTGCTCCAATCAGGAGCTACACCTCACCTGATGCTTATTCAGTCAAAGTCATGTGGATCCCGTCCTGTGGGTTTTGATTCAACATGTGTGCTTACGCCCCCTAAGTGATGTCACAGGCATTCCACCAACGTGACGTCCATGTTCTCCGGGGGTACCTCCCCTACTCATTCCTTTGAGCCCCATTTTCTCAGAAACCGGCAATTCCACAGGGGGAAATGACACCCAACATAGAGATCATTAATTTGTCCAACAAGGTACTCAGTCCAATAGAAATTGACTTATTAAAAAGGGGGTTATCATTTGTGCCAACCTCTAACTTTGATTTGTTTGAGTCCATCAAAGACCTTAATCTGTTTCTTAGGAAATTGAGGTGGAGGAAGCATTTTTTCAGGCAGGATGCCAGGGTCTGCCAAGATCTTGATATCCCATCTGACTTACTTCCGGATGTAAGACTCTTGAGTAGTTTGGAGGAGGAGGATCCGAACCTGAGGGGTCTTGGCCCCTTCACAAAACTCAAGAATAAAAGCTCCAAGATTCCACCGGTTGCTGGGGATTTATCAGCAATTGATATCTTTGAGCGGTTGGTGACAGATGAGGTTAAGAGTCTTTCTGCGACTGGTACCTTCTCCAAATACAATCTTGATAGCTTGGAGGTCCAGGCTTTGAGAAATTTGGAGAGTGACGACCACATTGTCATAAAACCCTCGGATAAGGGTGGCAATGTGGTCGTCATGGATAAGGACAGGTATGTTGAACTCTGTTTAGGATTGCTGGGTGATAAGGATGCTTATGAGGTTCTCCCAGGGAACCCCACTAAGACCTATATGGAAGAGTTGAGAAGGATTTTGGATGAGGGACTGTCATTAGGAGTCATTGACAGGTCGGAATATGAATTTCTGTTCCAAAAAAACCCTGTCATGGCAACCTTTTACTGTCTCCCCAAAATCCATAAGGGATTGGACCCCCTGAGAGGGACACCGATCGTATCAGGGATTAATAGCCTCACTCAGAATTGTGGAATATACCTCGACAAAATCTTGAGGCCTTTTGTTCTGGCCCTACAGTCCCATGTTCAGGACACACCGGACCTTCTGCGCAAGTTAGAAGGTATTAGCGTTCAATCTTGTGCTACTCTCGCCAGCATTGATGTTGAGGCCCTCTATTCCTCCATCCCACATGATAAAGGGATGGAGGCGGTGAGATATTTCCTCTCGACAAGGGGCACTCAGTACCAACAACATAATGACTTTGTTTTGAGACTCCTCAACTTCTGCTTGACCAAGAATGTCTTCCTCTTCGATGGCCGTTTCTACCACCAGCTCAGGGGCACTGAGATGGGGAGCCCTTGTGCCCCATCATATGCCAACTTGCTCCTGGGCTGGTGGGAGGAGACAATGATTTTTACATCTGAGACGGAGGAGGTTACATCGTATTTTGAGATCTGGGCCCGCTACATAGACAACATCCTGGTGGTTTGGAATGGCGCTAGAGATGATTTGTCTAACTATGTGGCGGGCCTTGACATGAACAATATTGGTCTAAAGTTTACATCGGCCTTTGAGGAGGATGGTTCCCTCCCCTTCCTGGATGTATTGATTCAGAAAGATATGGTGGGGAATCTACAGACCTGCACCTATTATAAACCGACAGCTTCTAATTCCCTTCTCCGGTGGGACAGTAGTCATCCGAAACATCTAAAGAGGGGCATACCGAAGGGACAATTTCTTCGGATCAGAAGAAATTGTTCCAGAGAAGGTGACTTCCAGACACAGGCGAGTGACCTGGGAGCTAAGTTCCAGGAGAGGGGATAACTAAAGACCATCATCAAGAGAGCCTATGAGGTGGCAAGGGGAAGACCTAGAACTGAACTTTTGATCCCGAAGAAAAAAGAGGAAACTCAGTATGGAATAACTAGATTCATAACCACCTTTGACAACGGGGCAGAAAGTGTACGTCGCATACTGGGTAAACACTGGGCCATTTTACAAATGGACAGTGATTTGTGTCCAATGCTCCCGACTAGACCGCAAATTACGTATAGGAGAGGAAAATCCCTCTCGGACCGGCTGGTCCATAGTCATTTTGTACGGTCAGTCGAGGACAATTGGTTGACAAGAGGAGTCAAGGGATGTTTCAAATGTTCAGGATGTATTGCGTGCCCGATAATTCAGACCACCAAGACGTTTAGAAGCAATGTAAACTTGAGAGAGTATGTTATCCGGCATTTTATTAACTGCCGCACACAGGGGGTTATTTACAAGATTGACTGTATCTGTGGCCTTGAATATATTGGAAAAACCATCCGTGAATTCAGACGGAGGATAGGCGAACACCTTGGTGACGTTGAACATCACAGGGACACTGCGGTGGCTAGGCACGTCACTGAAAAACATGGTGGAGATGTACGTGTCCTGAGGTTTACTGGAATTGACAAAGTCCTGAGACCCAAGAGAGGGGGGAACTGGGATAGATTCATCCTGCAAAGGGAGACAAGGTGGATCTTCCAGCTAGAAACCCTCTCCCCCAAGGGCCTAAATGAGCAGCTACTATTCAACAGTTTTATTTAGTCTTTCGTGGATGGTGTCTCACTGTCATCCTATTTTTCTCATACCCCTTTGGTGCCCATTAAATGGAATTATGGGAAGAAATATTGCATCTGCCCATTCCATTTATTTATCATCATTCATCACAATTTTTCTATATGTACCTGCAATCTTGCAGATGTTTACGTATGTGAGAATGGAACAACACCATGTGGATCTGACTATCCTTACTGGGTTTGGTTTGTTTACTGAAATTTATATGGTTGAGGTGGTTAGGCGTTAGAGATGATCCCCAAACATGTCCTCCTTAGCACATTGATGGTGGACTGCGATCGGATTAATGAAGCCATATCGGCTACATGCTCTTGCGCATGACTCCGCCTCCGTACTCCGGTTTTACACTGGGGTGGGAGGTCGCGTGCGCTGCAGCATGGACATTTAGATCGGATCGTATCACCCTGGAGAGGGGGAGGCGCCCTCATCTCCATATTGGGCATGGAATGGGAGGTGACGCGCGGTGCTGTCTTGACGCCCACCTCCAACCACGTGTTCGTGGATAATGGGAAGTACCTCCCCTATTGCCGACGCATGTGGGAGCTGCACCCGCGGCTGGGATGATCGACATGACGGGCCGGAAGTGACACGGGGGAAATCTCCGATTACATGATCCCGGGCAACAGGAAGTCCCTCCCCTCCAATGCCGGTGCACACGAGATGTGCATCCCCGGCTGGGACTAGGGAAATAGCCGACTAGAGATGACGTGGGGGAGACATCCGGGTGTGCACCTTGTATGGTCACATACCAGAGCGCTGATTGGGTTAGCACCCCCGGAGAACATGGACGTCACGTTGGTGGAATGCCTGTGACATCACTTAGGGGGCGTAAGCACACATGTTGAATCAAAACCCACAGGACGGGATCCACATGACTTTGACTGAATAAGCATCAGGTGAGGTGTAGCTCCTGATTGGAGCAATGATATGACTCATATGTTTAAATGACCCCAATATTGACCACGCCAGAATCTCTGACACTATGGTTTGGTGAGGGCTGGCAGTAAGGACCTGACTGACGACTATCATGTCCCCTGAGGAGTCTGAGTGACGAAACGCGTCGGGACGTCGGGATGTCATCAGGGTCAGCATAGGGGTCCAGCTTGAGACCTAGTTGTGGTCCGTCCTTGTTAGGACGGAAGTCTGGGGCAGCAGTCTTTCGTTATTTTGTATCTGATAGGTGGTAGGGCCAGTACATGGCGGACGACTCCACTACTCAGGATCAAGAGACTGCATGACCTTCCATCTAAAGGGATTGGGTGAGACCATTCCTTTTATAATGCCTAAGAACCTACTGCATTTTATGTACATGTATGACTGACCATTGTCAGCTAATGGAGTGCATATTGTTTTGCTTTTTTAGGTATTATTTTGTTTGTTGTGTTTATTTTGTCAATTGGACCATTGTCCTTTGCTCATAGCAACATCACATTTTCTTTTTGTTTGTTTGGTTTTTTTCTTGTGTTTGTTTTTCTAGTGGCCATCACTAGACGGGACCCCCTGTGGGTGTACCCTCATTTGGCTAACCAAAGTGGCCAGGGTGTTTTCACCTTAGATAGTGATGGCTTTCTGTACCTGACTTGCGTGTATTGGAGTAATTAACGTTGCTCTTGCAAGTTCATGAATAAAGGTGTATAATTTTATGCTATTTTTGATTACTAATAATTTGGGATTGCTGTATTACTATGTTGTGATGGCAGGGTTCCTCTCCACTGGTCTAAATACTGATGAATGGTTGGTTGAGGCTAGAAATGTCTTTTCAGATAAAGAGTTCACACAGAAGAAATATATACCGTCCTATGGGGCAGCTTTTAATGAATTGACTCAAGTGTACAGGGACCAAATTGCCTCATGGTGGGAGGTTCAGTCCCTGGAGAGCTACATTAAGGCTGGAATAGTCCCAAGGGGCCTGAGAATTCAACTGACGGTTGGGCCACGGTATAAAAGTGCTTCCTTTGTAGCCAATTGGGAGAGAGAGGCCACTAATAGCTCCCTGAGATTGATGCAGATTATGCTGGAGGAGGAGAAGGCCACTCTCTCACAGTTGAATGCTAAACTGAAGGAATCTATTGAAGTCACCAAAAAATATTCTGGTGAGCCTGATTTTATCAGTAAAGAAAAGAAATTACAGGATAGTTTGGAAAGGTTCCAATATCACCTTAAGGAACGAAAACACAAACAGTACAATAGGGATATCTTGGACTTTAAAGACAATCGAGCATATCAGGTCTTTAATAATCAACCAGGCCCAGATATCCCTCACACAGTACCATCTTCTACGGATACTGAAACCTCCGATACTGAGAGCTTTAGGAAGTCCAGAAAAAATAAAAACAAAGGCAGAGGTAGAGGCAGGGGCGGCTTTAAACCTGGGGAAAGGGTGGATTTTACCTCCCCTACTCATTCCTTTGAGCCCCATTTTCTCAGAAACCGGCAATTCCACAGGGGGAAATGACACCCAACATAGAGATCATTAATTTGTCCAACAAGGTACTCAGTCCAATAGAAATTGACTTATTAAAAAGGGGGTTATCATTTGTGCCAACCTCTAACTTTGATTTGTTTGAGTCCATCAAAGACCTTAATCTGTTTCTTAGGAAATTGAGGTGGAGGAAGCATTTTTTCAGGCAGGATGCCAGGGTCTGCCAAGATCTTGATATCCCATCTGACTTACTTCCGGATGTAAGACTCTTGAGTAGTTTGGAGGAGGAGGATCCAAACCTGAGGGGTATTGGCCCCTTCACAAAACTCAAGAATAAAAGCTCCAAGATTCCACCGGTTGCTGGGGATTTATCAGCAATTGATATCTTTGAGCGGTTGGTGACAGATGAGCTTAAGAGTCTTTCTGCGACTGGTACCTTCTCCAAATACAATCTTGATAGCTTGGAGGTCCAGGCTTTGAGAAATTTGGAGAGTGACGACCACATTGTCATAAAATCCTCGGATAAGGGTGACAATGTGGTCGTCATGGATAAGGACAGGTATGTTGAACTCTGTTTAGGATTGCTGGGTGATGAGGATGCTTATGAGGTTCTCCCAGGGAACCCCACTAAGACCTATATGGAAGAGTTGAGAAGGATTTTGGATGAGGGACTGTCATTAAGAGTCATTGACAGGTCGGAATATGAATTTCTGTTCCAAAAAAACCCTGTCATGGCAACCTTTTACTGTCTCCCCAAAATCCATAAGGGATTGGACCCCCTGAGAGGGACACCGATCGTATCAGGGATTAATAGCCTCACTCAGAATTGTGGAATATACCTCGACAAAATCTTGAGGCCTTTTGTTCTGGCCCTACAGTCCCATGTTCAGGACACACCGGACCTTCTGCGCAAGTTAGAAGGTATTAGCGTTCAATCTTGTGCTACTCTCGCCAGCATTGATGTTGAGGCCCTCTATTCCTCCATCCCACATGATAAAGGGATGGAGGCGGTGAGATATTTCCTCTCGACAAGGGGCACTCAGTACCAACAACATAATGACTTTGTTTTGAGACTCCTCAACTTCTGCTTGACCAAGAATGTCTTCCTCTTCGATGGCCGTTTCTACCACCAGCTCAGGGGCACTGCGATGGGGAGCCCTTGTGCCCCATCATATGCCAACTTGCTCCTGGGCTGGTGGGAGGAGACAATGATTTTTACATCTGAGACGGAGGAGGTTACATCGTATTTTGAGATCTGGGCCCGCTACATAGACGACATCCTGGTGGTTTGGAATGGCGCTAGAGATGATTTGTCTAACTATGTGGCGGGCCTTGACATGAACAATATTGGTCTAAAGTTTACATCGGCCTTTGAGGAGGATGGTTCCCTCCCCTTCCTGGATGTATTGATTCATAAAGATATGGTGGGGAATCTACAGACCTGCACCTATTATAAACCGACAGCTTCTAATTCCCTTCTCCGGTGGGACAGTAGTCATCCGAAACATCTAAAGAGGGGCATACCGAAGGGACAATTTCTTCGGATCAGAAGAAATTGTTCCAGAGAAGGTGACTTCCAGACACAGACGGAAGTCTGGGGCAGCAGTCTTTCGTTATTTTGTATCTGATGGGTGGTAGGGCCAGTACATGGCGGACGACTCCACTACTCAGGATCAAGAGACTGCATGACCTTCCATCTAAAGGGATTGGGTGAGACCATTCCTTTTATAATGCCTAAGAACCTACTGCATTTTATGTACATGTGTGACTGACCATTGTCAGCTAATGGAGTGCATATTGTTTTGCTTTTTTAGGTATTATTTTGTTTGTTGTGTTTATTTTGTCAATTGGACCATTGTCCTTTGCTCATAGCAACATCACATTTTCTTTTTGTTTGTTTGGTTTTTTTCTTGTGTTTGTTTTTCTAGTGGCCATCACTAGACGGGACCCCCTGTGGGTGTACCCTCATTTAGCTAACCAAAGTGGCCAGGGTGTTTTCACCTTAGATAGTGATGGCTTTCTGTACCTGACTTGCGTGTATTGGAGTAATTAACGTTGCTCTTGCAAGTTCATGAATAAAGGTGTATAATTTTATGCTATTTTTGATTACTAATAATTTGGGATTACAGCCCTTTTAACCCTAGAACGCGCAAGCAATTCAATCTACCATAGAAAACAAATGACCTAGCAGGCCTGCGAGGCCCCAAGTATGCGTTCTAGGGTTAATATACTTCTACCGCTATAGAATAATTCATTACCCCCTCTCATACCCTAGAGCACCAAGTAAGGAGTACAAGTAGTCAATCAACATTACCTCCTCCACATATCACCAGGGTAGTTTTCACATTAATATTTTTTTCTTATTTTCTGTTGTCTGGACCTGGTAGCATCTTATCCTCAGGTGTGTTTTATAGTCCAAAAAAATGCGGTATTTACTTGGTGACGTGTTAAACACTTATTTCACCCACTATATATTAAAGGGGTATTTTCAAGATTGGAAGCTATCTCCTATCTATATGATAGTGGATAACTTCCCAATTGCTAGGGGTCTGACTGATAGGACGTCCACCAATTGCGAGACCAGATCTCTGAAAAGCTCCAAGCGAATGGCATAGTGGTGAGTAGAGGCAGAATGATCATGGTCCCTGGGATTGCGACCGTGACTGGGTTGGGTGTTGCAGGGGGCCCGCCGGACCCAGCCCCTACTTCAGCTGGATGTGCGTCCGAAGCCACACATCCAAATGAAATGCATTGCAGTGTAGAGACCCGATGGGTCTCTGCACTGCGATACATGCTGCCAGACAAACAGAAGCTGGCAGCGTTCATCGGTGTCCCCGTGACTCAGGGGTGGGATTCAGCCGGTTCTGTCCGGTTCTGGAGAACCGGTTGTTAAAATAGCAACAGCTCTAGCAACCGGCAAGAAACAGCTCTGGAGATCCAGTTCCCTGCTGTATTCATTTGTGTTAGTGTCTCTTTAAGACTCTAGCACAAATGAATCTGCATACCTCCGTGACGCACTTCCTTGTTCAGTGCAGCCTGTCGGCTCCCTGACCCGGCGTGCAGTGACGCGATAACGCTGCAGACACAGGTCACGGCAGTGAGAGGAGGGAGCTCCTCCTCCTGCTGTCTGTCAGCTTCACTGTGACTGCAGAGAGCCGCGGAGGAGGACAGGAGACACAGGAGAGGCCGGTGCTGCTTGGATCAGGTAAGCCGCTCAGTGAGCCGAAGCTGCAAGGAGAGGGGCCGCATAAGATGGGAACTGTTACTATTGTGGCTATATGGGGAGAGGAGGCCACAATAGGATGGGATCTGCAGGGGGAGAGGAGGCCATAATGGGATGGGATCTGCAGGGGGAAAGGAGGCCATAATGGGATGGGATCTGCAGGGGGAGAGGAGGCCATAATGGGATGGGATTTGCAGGGGGAGAGGAGGCCATAATAAGATGAGATCTGCAGGGGGAAAGGGGCCATAATGGGATGGGATCTGCAGGGGGAAAGGGGCCATAATGGGATGGGATGTGCTGGGGAAAGGGGCCATAATGGGATGGGATCTGTAGGGGAAAAGGGCCATAATGGGATGGGATCTGCAGGGGGGGAGAGACCACATGGGATGGGATCTGCAGGGGGAAAGGAGCCACATGAGATGGGATCTGTATGGGGAAGGTCATCCATTCCAATTTAGCAATAATTTTTAGTAATAATTTTTAAAAACTGTAGAAAAACCATTTAATACAATATGACTGACAGTGACGGGAACATCTAGTGCTGGACAGGAGAGTGACGGTGGAGGAGGGGAAGAAGGGGAAAGGGATAATACTTTAAATTACTTGTATTTTTGGTTGAGGAAAGTGCGTGGGAATGGGTGTGGCTAACAAAGTGGGTGTGGTTACAGAATGGGTGTGGTTTTCAAATGGGCGGGGTTTACAGAGAACCTTGTTAAAAATTTGAATCCCACCCCTGCCGTGACTGAAGCGGCACATGACCATGATGTGATGCATTGCCATAGCATGAACGCTGAGGAAAGCTGTCGACCACTGCGGGCCAGCTAGAAAGGAGGATGCCATGTCGTGTGGAAGCCGAGACTGTGGTGAGTTCACTATATACCAGGAGGGCGACAGTGTATACCAGGAGGGGCCCAGGAGTGGAACCTATATATCAGGAGGGGGACGTTAAATACCAGAAAGGGGACATGGTATTCCAGTAGGGGCCCAGGATGGAACATATACACCAGGAGAGGGACAGTATATACCAAAAGGAGGACAGTATATACGAGGAAGGGCCCATGAGAGGAACATATACACTAGAAGAGGGACAATATATACCAGGAGGGGGACAGTATATATCAGGATGGGGGACATATATACCAGGATGGGGGACATATTTACTAGTATGGGGGATATACCAGGATGGGGAACATATATGCCAGGATGGGGAACATACAGTATATGCCAGGATGGGGAACATATATGCCAGGATGGGGAACATACAGTATATGCCAGGATGGGGGACATATTTGCCAGGAGGAAGCCCAGGATGGGGTACATTAGAACAGAATGGGGGACATTACTGCATAATGGAGGGAGGGCAACTTTATGTCTTTATAGGATTTAGAACACTAAATGTATAAATACAAATACATGCACCTGACTAACATACGGGGATGGGGGGATCAGGTCCAAATTTTGCACAGGGGCCCATCAAACTCTAGTTACGTCACTGCTGGTGAGAGTGCACAAAAGGGACATAATCATGGCATTACCATGTGCCACACAAGGAGAGCACAATGAGTGTGGTACTGTTACTGTTTTCTTCACAAAGGGTGACACTATTCTGTTTGCCAGTAGATTGTTTTTGATGTAATGTGACTTGTCAGGAATGTGTATAAGGAGGGGGACTCAGAGGTTGGCTATGGGGCCCAACCTATTCTAGTTACGCCCCTGAGTACAGTATCATGTGAGAGTGTAACTGGTAATGGCAGGAAGCTAAGTATTAATGAGTATTATGAGACAGAGGACACTCCTCACTCTGAAACCATTATGTAATTTGTGGGCTGATTTCATATTTGCTAATATTATTATCTGACACTGTATATATGTCGGAGAGATAATAGTTTGCGCTGTCGGAACGGTATGTGTCTCTTGCTCCAGTTGTTTCTATAAACAATAAGTCACTTGTGTGTAATCTGAGTTAATCTTTTACTCATTGTGATCGGATACTTTGTGACAGGTTTTCGTTTAGCCTGACAACTACTGGCATTTCCAGTAAGATCAGTTAGCAAAAAGTTTAGTAAAGGCCAGGGCTGGGCCGTGATCTGATGGGCTGTGAATTAAAGTGGAAATATTATACACACCCAAAAGTTAAAAAACAAAAAAAAACAAAAAACAACAATTTGGGTGATGTCAAATAAGTTTTTAAGAAAGTAAAGTATTCTCATTCACATAGTTAAATGACCATACAAAAAAAAAAATCAGCTTTTTTAATTCAGAAACAGCGCCCCTCTAGTCTGTGGGTTATGCTTGGTATTGCAGTTTAGAGCCAATTAAAGGGAATCTGTCAGCAGCTTTTTGTACCATAAACCAAACACATTTATGTTAGGTCACTGTAATTCAGATTAAATCTATACCTTTATTTTTTGTGATCCTTGCTTCCATTCCAAAGGATTACAAAAAAGATATAGATTTAATCTGAACCTCAGTGACCTAACATAGATGGGTTTGGTTTATGGTGCAAAAGCTGATGACAGATTCCCCTTAATCTCACCAAGGACAACATCTGCAAGGAGTTTGTATGTTCTCCCCATGTTTGTGTGGTTTCCTCCAGGTTCTCCTGTTTTCTCCCAGACTCCAAAGACATACTGATAGGGAATTTAGATTGTGAGCCCCAATAGGGACAGCGATGATCACATCTGTAAAGCGCTGCGGAATTAATAGTGCTATATAAGTGAGTAAAATAAATAAATAAGTGAGAAGTTTTGAGCTGCAATACCAGACATAAGACATGGAGTGAATCTGTTTATGGAAAGAAAATGGTGCCTTTTGCATGGTTAAAATATCTTCGTAGTGCTTACAGCCCAGGGATTACATGGTGATAGTGTATTAGGCCTAAGCCACACGGCAAGAAAATCGGTGCGAGTGGAGTGTGATAAAACATCGCATTCCCCTCGGACCAATTCTAGCCTGTGTGTCAGCGCACGAGAGATTATTTTCTCTGCCCTAATCGGACCGAGAAAACAATCGCAGCATGCTGCGGGTGTAATGCGAGACTCAAGTGAATGGGGTGAGAGAAAACTCGCACTGCACTCGCGGTACACCGGTGTACCGTGCGTGCAGAGCGAGAATCGCAATAGCTGGCAATGGAAGAGGGAGATATATCCCTCCCCTCCTCAGTGCTGGCCCGCCCCCCGCAGCTGAGGTCCGCTCGCACAGTCGGACCTCAGTCGCAGGGACACTAGCATGACACTCGGCTCCTGTTGTGCTGCCAGCGTGGGCCGAGTGTTATGTGAGCATCGCGCTAGTACCCCGTGTGGCATCGACCTTAAGAAAACAGTAAAGAAAATTGAATTAAATGTAACATCTCAGTGGTTACTGACACAGAATTCTAAGGCTAGGGACCCACTTTGCGTTCTCCTACTTGCAGTTTAGAACGCACGTTTTGGGCTTAATTGATTTGACCAAAGTTGCCTTTTCCAGAAATTTAGCGCTGAAAATGCATGCGTTTTTTGACGCGTATTTGATGCGTTTTTAGTGCTTTTTACCTGTGTTTTCACCTGCGTTCTGATAGTTGCGTTTTGAACATAAAGACACAGCTTAAAAAAGTTTAAATAATCAAATTCTTTGCAAAAATGGGAAGAAAAGAATCAAATCTATATTCATAGAATAAATCATTAAATTAAGTTCTATTCATTAAATTATTGCGGTACTATGATATTTTATGTAAAAATAGCAAAAAAGTATTAATTTCCTTAATTTAAATTGTCGGACTATGTGTGTGTGTAAAGGGACATATGAATTCATTATTTTGATGTCCAAAAAACATGCGTTTTGGAAGTCCAAAACGCATGTTTTCTGCACTGAAAATGCAGGTAAAATGCAGGAATTTGAAGGAATCTTGGTTTTTGCCATTTCTCATTGACTTCAATGTTAGCAAAACGCACCTAAAATGGCAAAAACAACTGACATGATGCTTCTTTGAACGCATGGTTTTTGCCACAAAATATGCAAATTAAACGCAGCGTTTAGAAACGCAAAGTGGGGTCGGAAAATCCACTTTTTCTATAGACTTTGCTGGTAAATCAAAACGCATGCCTTTTGGCATGAAAAAGGTGCTTCCCAAAACGGACCTAAAAAGCACCTAAAACGCAGGTGGAAACGCAAAGTGGGTCCCTAGCCTAAAAGCATGATGGCTGACTAGGTTACAAAGGCTTATGGCTACTTAACATGGACCAATTCAGGGTTTAAACAATCTCTGATTGACTATATATAAACTGATCATTGGTCATATTTATACATCCTGAGGAATATTCAGTTCCCACAGAACAAACTTTTATAGGATTGAACTATGTCCATAGATTATAATGTCATGAAGTAATTATTTTTATGGCTGCATAAAAATTGTCACACCAGATGAACAAAGCTTGTTTGTTTGTTGCGATTTCCATTGTTTAGAACAACTGATAGAATGAAATGAGCACTCATAAAAATTTTGGTAATTTTTAGATTATTGACATTTCAGGCATCTTTTATGGTGGTTTTGCTGCAGAACCATATGTAGGCTTTACCTGCAGTACCATGATGCTGAAAAAGCAAAACATACAGAACCTCAACTTTAAAGGAGTATTCTCATGTTATTTACTTGCCTTAGATAGTTAAACACCATGAAAATAAACAAGTTTGCAATTAACATGCTTTTGCACTTGTTTTCATTCTCTTCCTGAGAGTGCTTTTATCTTACATAGTGTACAGTTTGTTTCCAAGGAGTTTGGCCACCAGACCCTGGCCAAGTGTGAGCAGTAGGTCAGAGTCACACATGTAAGTGCCTTGCATCGTTTAACCCGACATAGCCTGACACTCTCCGGACAGGAGCGTCTCAGCTGCATAGAGATACATGCAAGCGACCCGCTCCTATCAAGAGAGTGTGCAGCCGTGCTGGGTGATGCGATGTGAGACTCATGCCAGATATGCGCAAGTGTGACTCTGTCTTTAGTTACATTCTCAGAGAGGAGTTAACTCCTGATATACCAGTCACATCTCTCCAGCCCACCCATTGATTTCAATACAGCAAATAGCTGCTCACCTCCCTCCTCTTCCTTGTTTAGGTCCTGACTTGTTATGAGTCTAGAAAAATCACAATCAACTGGCCTCCACCATTGGCAGTTTCCAGAGCAGTTCTCTTAATCACTGCTCTCACTTCCTAAGCCATGTGCTTGTTCAAAGACCTTGTTATCTATATTTGTAAATATAGTGAAAACAGCATAGATTTCAGAACAAGCACTTACAGACTGTATGTGTATAACAGTAACAAGCCCAAAATCAGCATTAGGACAAAGCTACTGAACCAGAACTGTCAAGGAGGATTGTCCACTGCCCCAGAACAAGAACGTGGAAATGTTGAGAATACCCTTTAGGCTATGTGCACACACTGCAGTTTTGTTTCTTCAGCGAAAAACGCACCTTTCACGGAAAAACGTGTAAAAAAGCACGTGTTTTGCCGCGTTTTTGGATATGTTTTTTAGCCCATACATTTTCACTATACTAAATGGAAAAACACAGGTCAAAAACGCCGAAAGAATTGACATGCTGCTTCTTTTTTCTGCAACCAGAACTGCAAGGAAAAAAGAAGCAATGTGCGCACAGCCTTTCTGAATTCTCATAGACTTTGCTGGGGCAGGAAATGCATGCAGTTTAGAGCAACAAACTGCACCAAAGACTGCACCGTGTGCACAGGGCCTTAAGGCTCTTTTGTGACTTGATAATAAAGCATGATGTCAAGTATTGTGTGTACAGTGTGGGAGACATGCACATCTATATAGATTGCTATATGGATACAATATATACATTTATCTGCATGTACAAAAAATTGTTTAAAAGAACTGAAGTCCTCAGTGGTTGATACCTTTTAATGGCTAACTGAAAAGATGGTAATAATTGCAAGCTTTCGAGACTACTCAGGTCTCTTCATCAGGCTCAGTATAACACAAAATCTGAAGAGTCACATATTTATACACAACAGGACATAGAATAGAGAAGTAAAAAAAACAACAAAAAACCAACCAAGTTATATGAAACAGAACTATCACTATGGCAGGGGGCAAACTGTTGTGGCCATAAATATTGCTGCAGTTCAGTGTGAAAGTTTTATTGTCCTCTGATTAGGTCCCAATCAGAGGACAATAAAACTTTCACACTGAACTGCAGCAGTATTTATGGCCACAACAGTTTGCCCCCCTGCCATAGTGATAGTTCTGTTTCATATAACTTGGTTGGTTTTTTTTTTTTTTTACTGCACTATTCTAAGTCCTGTTGTGTATAAATATGTGACTCTTCAGATTTTGTGTTATACCATGCCTGATGAAGAGACCTGAGTAGTCTCGAAAGCTTGCAATTATTACCATCTTTTCAGTTAGCCATTAAAAGGTATCAACCACTGAGGACTTCAGTTCTTTTAAACAATTTTTTATCTCTACTGGCTAACATGGTACAAAGATATATTTTACCTGTATCTGTATGTACAGTAATTATCCATCTGTCAGTATTTAAGTAAACAAATTTCTCCAACCATTATCCATTCTCAAGAATTTATTTGTAACCATAGTCGGTGCGCTCATTTCCCTTATATAAGCTTAACCTTAACCAGATTAATTGTACTTATTAGTTGTCATCTTCACATGGTTACATAGTTGCGGGAGATTGAGTCAGCAGAAGGGACTAATTCTCATTCTCCCATATTAATCAGCTTAGCAGGAGCGGTCCTTTGGGTTTATTCTCTGCCACGTCATGTGAGTAAGCTCCATTCTGTGTTTTACAGACACCTTATTTCTATTCAGGCACAGATCAATAGGTCAGCGTTCTAGTAACCAGAACCAGAAGCTGATGTCTCCATAGAGCTCCCCCTGACACCAACCACTCCGGGATTAGTCATCGGTGCAGATAATGGAGGATACTACGTACCGGATCATTATGCTCACATTGACTCAGCACTTGCTATCACTACAGCACTCTGCTTGTGACACTCAATTTCTGGGAAAGGCCAGAAACCAGAAGAATTATTCACTTTGTGAAGCCTAGTGCTGGAATCATAAATGAAGCCTAATTACAGAAAGTATCCTGAGTCACAGAAAGGGAGGAGAGAGAGTCGACACATTCATTTCACTTATTATCTGGTCTGACAAGTCAGAAAGAAATGCTTGTCAGGTGTCTCATCCGGTGATTACATTATTTATAGTTTTTTTTATTATTTATTTATTATGCATTGCTTACAACGCCATCATATTCTAGAGCGGGTGACCAGGGGAACACAGAGAAACCTATACTGGCCCTAAGGCTGGGGCCCCTGCTTTCTCCCTAACACCCAGAGGTACCCTTGAAGGTAGGGAGGTCCAGGTCTCCAACCCCTATCGTTTGTCCTTGTCCCTGATGATAAGACCCTCCTCCACAACCCACCACCCGGAGGATAGGGCAAGAACAGAAGTCAACAACCCCACCGACAAATTAAGACAAAACAGGCGTAACATCGACAACAACTCAAACACATGACAACTACACACAAAGGAGCCACTGAAAGTGCTCAAGGGGAAACAACATAAAAGGGGGGAAGGACAACTGACTACTGGGTAACACCCATACCGTACAACCAGCACACCTAGAAATGCTGCAGCCCACAAAGCGAGTCTCAGAGAGAGAGTTTCACCCGCTCCTTTCTCCTCCTGGCCACACTACCAAATGATGAAAATAACCAGCACCCTCTGGTGGAAGTTGAGGGTATTTATAGAACCTGGGCGTGGTCCCAACCGGAAACACCTGACCAGGAGCTGCTGGAAGGTAAACTGACATTAACCCTCTCTTCCCCAAAGGAAAGGGAATCCATTTAATCAGCAGAGTCTCACAAGAAAAGTCAAAAAACTCTGCAACAGAGAAAAGACCTTGACAGCCATCATCATCACTCTCCCCATTGGGGCTCACAAACTAAATTCCCTATCAGTATGTCTTTGGAGTGTGGGAGGAAACCAGAGGAACCTATGCAAACACAGGGAGAGCATAGAAACTCCTTGCAGATGTTGTCCTTGCTAACCACTGAGCCACCATGTGCTAACTACTGAGCCACCAGAAAATTAAAAACCACAATCCAGCAAACACAAACTAATAGAGGTTTAACATTTATATTTGAGTTCAGAGAGGATATATACACTGTGTGCAGAATTATTAGGCAAATGAGTATTTTGATCACATGATACTTTTATACATGTTGTCCTACTCCAAGCTGTATAGGCTTGAGAGCCAACTACCAATTAAGCAAATCAGGTGATGTGCATCTCTGTAATGAAGAGGGGTGTGGTGTAATGACATCTACACCCTATATAAGGTGTGCTTAATTATTAGGCATCTTCCTTTCCTTTGGCAAAATGGGTTAGAAGAGAGATTTGGTGGGCTCTGAAAAGTTCAAAATTGTGAGATGTCTTGCAGAGGGATGCAGCAGTCTTGAAATTGCCAAACTTTTGAAGTGTGATCACCGAACAATCAAGTGTTTCATGGCAAATACCAACAGGGTCGCAAGAAGCGTGTTGGGGAAAAAAGGCACAAAATAACTGCCCATGAATTGAAGAAAATCAAGTGTGAAGCTGCCAAGATGCCATTTGCCACCAGTTTGGCCATATTTCAGAGCTGCAAAATTACTGGAGTATCAAAAAGCACAAGGTGTGCCATACTCAGGGACATGGCCAAGGTAAGGAAGGCTGAGAAACCATCACTTTTAAACAAGAAACATAAGATAAAGCGTCAAGACTTGGCCCAGAAATATCTTAAGACTGATTTTTCAAA
Organism: Anomaloglossus baeobatrachus; assembly: GCF_048569485.1. NCBI lineage: Eukaryota > Metazoa > Chordata > Amphibia > Anura > Aromobatidae > Anomaloglossus > Anomaloglossus baeobatrachus. Next base: position 195,850,477 of record NC_134360.1, on the reverse strand, counting down.
GGTTTTATGGACTGATGAAATGAGAGTGACTCTTGATGGGCCAGATGGATGGGCCAGAGGCTGGATCAGTAAAGGGCAGAGAGCTCCACTCCGACTCAGATGCCAGCAAGGTGGAGGTGGGGTACTGGCAGGGCTGTATTTTGCCTTCGTGCTGCCCTAGGCACTTTAAGTGGTCGCGCCCCTTAGTGACAACGTAACACTATGAGTTTTCGCACACGACATCTGTTTAAGGCAGATCTACTCTGTAAAACACTTGAAAAAGTATCAATGAGAAACGAAGGGCACTAACCCCCCCCCAATGGGGATCACCACAGGCACATCAAAACATAGCATGAGTATAAAATATTCCCACCACACCGTCCCCACTTATATACTGTGACTGTCACATTGCCCCTAATAAACTACACACTGCCCTCCCTTATAAATTATACCCACCACACCTTCCTCAATTATGAAATATGATCTGTACATTGACCTCACATCATGTTGCCCCCTCCTCACAATGTCCCATGCATGCTGCCCCCTCCTCAGTGTCCCATGCATGCTGCCCCCTCCTCACAATGTCCCATGCATGCTGCCCCCTCCTCACAATGTCCCATGCATGCTGGCCCCTCCTCACAATGTCCCATGCATGCTGCCCCCTCCTCACAATGTCCCATGCATACTGCCCCCTCCTCACAATGTCCCATGCATGCTGCCCCCTCCTCACAGTGTCCCATGCATGCTGCCCCCTTCTCACAATGTCCCATGCATGCTGCCCCCTCCTCACAATGTCCCATGCATGCTGCCCCCTCCTCACAATGTCCCATGCATGCTGCCCCCTCCTCACAGTGTCCCATGCATGCTGCCCCCTCCTCACAATGTCCCATGCATGCTGCCCCCTCCTCACAATGTCCCATGCATGCGGCCCCCTCCTCACAATGTCCCATGCATACTGCCCCCTCCTCACAATGTCCCATGCATGCTGCCCCCTCCTCACAATGTCCCATGCATACTGCCCCCTCCTCACAATGTCCCATGCATGCTGCCCCCTCCGCACAATGTCCCATGCATGCTGCCCCCTCCTCACAATGTCCCATGCATGCTGCCCCCTCCTCACAATGTCCCATGCATGCTGCCCCCTCCTCACAGTGTCCCATGCATGCTGCCCCCTCCTCACAGTGTCCCATGCATGCTGCCCCATCCTCAGTGTCCCATGCATGCTGCCCCTCCTCACAATGTCCCATGCATGCTGCCCCCTCCTCACAATGTCCCATGCATGCTGCCCCCTCCTCACAATGTCCCATGCATGCTGCCCCCTCCTCACAATGTCCCATGCATGCTGCCCCCTCCTCACAATGTCCCATGCATACTGCCCCCTCCTCACAATGTCCCATGCATGCTGCCCCCTCCTCACAATGTCCCATGCATGCTGCCCCCTCCTCACAATGTCCCATGCATGCTGCCCCCTCCGCACAATGTCCCATGCATGCTGCCCCCTCCTCACAATGTCCCATGCATGCTGCCCCCTCCTCACAATGTCCCATGCATGCTGCCCCCTCCTCACAGTGTCCCATGCATGCTGCCCCCTCCTCACAGTGTCCCATGCATGCTGCCCCTCCTCACAATGTCCCATGCATGCTGCCCCCTCCTCACAATGTCCCATGCATGCTGCCCCCTCCTCACAATGTCCCATGCATGCTGCCCCCTCCTCACAATGTCCCATGCATGCTGCCCCCTCCTCACAATGTCCCATGCATCCTGCCCCCTCCTCACAATGTCCCATGCATGCTGCCCCCTCCTCACAATGTCCCATGCATGCTGCCCCCTCCTCACAATGTCCCATGCATGCTGCCCCCTCCTCACAATGTCCCATGCATGCTGCCCCCTCCTCACAATGTCCCATGCATACTGCCCCCTCCTCACAATGTCCCATGCATGCTGCCCCCTCCTCACAATGTCCCATTGGCCCCTCTCTCCCATTCCCCCAGCAGCAGCCTCTCTCCCCTGCCTTCAGCAGCAGCCTCTCCCCCAGCATCAGCCTCTCTTCCCCAGCCCCCCCAGCATCAATCTCTCTCCCCCCAGCATCCCCCAGCATCAGCCTCTCTCCCCCAGCCTCCCCCAGTTTCAGCCTCTCTCCCCCAGCTTTCCCCAGCATCAGCCTCTCTCCCCCAGCTTCCCCCAGCATCAGCCTCTCTCCCCCAGCTTCCCCCAGCATCAGCCTCTCTCCCGCAGCTTCCCCCAGCATCAGCCTCTCTCCCCCAGCTTTCCCCAGCATCAGCCTCTCTCCCCCAGCTTTCCCCAGCATCAGCCTCTCTCCCCCAGCCTCCCCCAGCATCAGCCTCTCTCCTCCCAGCCTCCCCCCTCCTAGCCTCTCCCAGCATCAGCCTCTCTCCTGCCAGCCTCCCCCAGCATCAGCCTCCCACAGCATCAGCCTCTCTTCTCCCAGCCTCCCCCAGCATCAGCCTGTCTCCTCCCAGCCTCCCTCAGCATCAGCTTCCCCCTCCCAGCCTCCCCCAGCATCAGCCTCCCTCCTCCCAGCCTCCCCCAGCATCAGCCTCCCCCAGCATCAGCCTCCCCCCTCCTAGCCTCCCCCAGCATCAGCCTCCCTCAGCATCAGCCTCTTTCCTCCCAGGCCTCCCCCAGCATCAGCCTCCCTCCTCCCAGCCTCTCCCAGCATCAGCCTCTCTCCTCCCAGCCTCCCCCAGCATCAGCCTCCCTCACCATCATTCTCCCTTCTCCCAGCCTCCCCCAGCATCAGCCGCTCTCCTCCCAGCCTCCCCCAGCATCAGCCTCCCTCCTCCCAGCCTCCCCCAGCATCAGCCTCTTTCCTCCCAGCCTCCCCCAGCATCAGACTTTTTCCTCCCAGCCTCCCCCAGCATCAGCCTCTCTCCTCCCAGCCTCCCTCAGCATCAGCCTCCCTCCTCCCAGCCTCCCCCAGCATCAGCCTCTCTCCTCCCAGACTCCCCCAGCATCGGCCTCATTCCTCCCAGCCTCCCCCAGCATCAGCCTCTCTCCTCCCAGCCTCCCCCAGTATCAGCCTCTCTCCTCCCAGCCTCTCCCAGCATCAGCCTCCCCCAGCATCAGCCTCTCTCCTCCCAGCCTCCCCCAGCATCAGCCTCCCTTGGCATCAACCTCCCTCCTCCCAGCCTCCCCCAGCCTCAGCCTCCCTCAGCATCAGCCTCCCTCCTCCCAGCCTCCCCCAGCATCAGCCTCTTCCCTCCCAGCCTCCCCCAGCATCAGCCTCCCCCAGCATCAGCCTCCCCCCTCCCAGCCTCCCCCAGCATCAGCCTCCCCCAGCATCAGCCTCCCCCCTCCCAGCCTCCCCCAGCATCAGCCTCCCTCCTCCCAGCCTCCCCCAGCATCAGCCTCCCCCAGCATCAGCCTCTTTCCTCCCAGCCTCCCCCAGCATCAGCCTCTCTCCTCCCAGCCTCCCCCAGCATCAGCCTGTCTCCTCCCAGCCTCCCTCAGCATCAGCTTCCCCCTCCCAGCCTCCCCCAGCATCAGCCTTCCTCAGCATCAGCCTCCCTCCTCCCAGCCTCCCCCAGCATCAGCCTCCCCCAGCATCAGCCTCCCCCCTCCTAGCCTCCCCCAGCATCAGCCTCCCTCAGCATCAGCCTCTTTCCTCCCAGGCCTCCCCCAGCATCAGCCTCCCTCCTCCCAGCCTCTCCCAGCATCAGCCTCTCTCCTCCCAGCCTCCCCCAGCATCAGCCTCCCTCACCATCATTCTCCCTTCTCCCAGCCTCCCCCAGCATCAGCCGCTCTCCTCCCAGCCTCCCCCAGCATCAGCCTCCCTCCTCCCAGCCTCCCCCAGCATCAACCTCTTTCCTCCCAGCCTCCCCCAGCATCAGACTTTTTCCTCCCAGCCTCCCCCAGCATCAGCCTCTCTCCTCCCAGCCTCCCTCAGCATCAGCCTCCCTCCTCCCAGCCTCCCCCAGCATCAGCCTCTCTCCTCCCAGACTCCCCCAGCATCGGCCTCATTCCTCCCAGCCTCCCCCAGCATCAGCCTCTCTCCTCCCAGCCTCCCCCAGTATCAGCCTCTCTCCTCCCAGCCTCTCCCAGCATCAGCCTCCCCCAGCATCAGCCTCTCTCCTCCCAGCCTCCCCCAGCATCAGCCTCCCTTGGCATCAACCTCCCTCCTCCCAGCCTCCCCCAGCCTCAGCCTCCCTCAGCATCAGCCTCCCTCCTCCCAGCCTCCCCCAGCATCAGCCTCCCCCCTCCCAGCCTCCCCCAGCATCAGCCTCCCCCAGCATCAGCCTCCCCCCTCCCAGCCTCCCCCAGCATCAGCCTCCCCCAGCATCAGCCTCCCCCCTCCCAGCCTCCCCCAGCATCAGCCTCCCTCCTCCCAGCCTCCCCCAGCATCAGCCTCCCCCAGCATCAGCCTCTTTCCTCCCAGCCTCCCCCAGCATCAGCCTCTCTCCTCCCAGCCTCCCCCAGCATCAGCCTCCCCCAGCATCAGCCTCCCCCCTCCCAGCCTCCCCCAGCATCAGCCTCTCTCCTCCCACCCTCCCCCAGCATCAGCCTCCCCCAGCATCAGCCTCCCCCCTCCCATCCTCCCCCAGCATCAGCCTCCCTCCTCTAAGCCTCCCCCAGCATCAGCCTCCCTCCTCCCAGCCTCCCCCAGCATCAGCCTCCCCCAGCATCAGCCTCTCTCCTCCCAGCCTCCCCCAGCATCAGCCTCAGCCTCCCTCCTCCCGGCCTCCCCCAGCGTCAGCCTCCCCCAGCATCAGCCTCCCCCCTCCTAGCCTCCCCCAGCATCAGCCTCCCCCTCCCAGCATCAGCCTGCCCCCCTCCTAGCCTCCCCCAGCATCAGCCTCCTCCCCTCCTAGCCTCCCCCAGCATCAGCCTCCCCCAGCATCAGACTCTCTGCTCCAGGGCCCGCTGTCATCTTCCTGGCTCACGTGAGTATCCTCTTCTGACACCGGCTTCCATCGCGGCGTCCTCTGCGGCGTCCTGCTGTGAGCTCTGCATGTGAAATCCACACAACATTGGACGCAGCACAGAATAAGGAGCTGATTGGCGCGCCTGCGACCCCGGGAGTGCAGGCGCCGGCAGTTCCGGGGTCAATCAGCTCTCTGTGCCCGGCCGCCGAAGTTTGTCTGCATTCGCGTCTTAATTGATGAGGATACAAATAAATGGAGGTGCGCCTCTCCCCTCTCCCCCCTCCGAAAATACAGTGGATTTAATGGATATGTAAGAAAAAAAAAAATTTTTTTTTTTACTGCTAGAAGGTGCCGCCCCCCCGCATCCTGCCGCCCCAGGCACGGGACCATGGGTGCCTAATGGTAAATACGGCCCTGGGTACTAATATGGGTTGGTATCATCAAAGATGAACTTGTGGGACCTTTTTTTCGGGTTGAGGATGGAGTGAAGCTCAACTCCCAGCACCTACTGCCAGTTTCTGGAAGACAACTTCTTCAAGCAGTGGTACAGGAAGAAGTCGGTATCATTCAAGAAAAACATGATTTTCATGCAGGACAATGCTCCATCATATGCATTCAACTACTTCACAGCGTGGCTGGCCAGTAAATGTCTAAAAGATGAAAAAATAATGACATGGCCCCCCTTGTTCACCTGATTTGAACCCCATAGAGAACCTGTGGTCCCTCATAAAATTGGAGATCTACAGGGAGGGAAAACATTACACCTCTCGGAACAGTGTCTGGAGGCTGTGGTGGCTGCTGCACGCAATATTGATCGCAAACAGATCAAGCAACTGACACAATCTATGGATGGTAGGCTACTGGGTGTCATCATAAAGAAAGGTGGCTATATTGGTCACTAATTTTTTGGGTTTTGTTTTTGCATGTCAGAAATGTTTATTTTTAAATTTTGTGCAGTTATATTGGTTTACCTGGTGAAAATAAACAAGTGAGATGGGAATATATTTGGTTTTTATTAAGTTGCCTAATAATTCTGTTCAGTAATAGTTACCTGCAAAATCACATATCCTCCTAAGATAGCCAAATCTAAAAAACCCCCACTCCAACTGCCAAAAATATTAAGCTTTGATATTTATGAGTCTTTTGGGTTGATTGAGAACATAGTTGTTGATCAATAATAAAAAAAATCCTCTAAAATACAACTTGCCTAATAATTCTGCACATGGTGTGTATATGTATATATATATATATATATATATATATATATATATATACACTGCACTGTATATATACTGTATATATCCATGTAACACAGTGCCCTTTTTCTCTGGAATACACTTATCATATGGTATAAATCATAGGGCATGCTCTGATGATAGTTTAGAATAATAATATTTTTTTTTTCTATAGCGCCAACATTTTCTGCAGCACTTTACAATTCAGTGGGGACATGTACATGTGGCGCCCTGGACTAGCCAGGACGTCACAGGTACTGCAACAACACACCCCACACCCCGGTTAGGAACATCAAAGTCAGACACAAATCCTTGTTGCCTCCCTCCAGGGGCTGATGTCCACACCAGGTGGGGCGGAGCCAGGTGGTTGGCTCCACCCACCGAGGAGTTCACAGTCCTGGAGGCAGGAAAAGGGAGTTGGTTGAAGTTGGAGTTCCGTGAGGGAAAGTGAAGGAAGTTGAGGAGCTGTAGCAGACTGACCGTGTCCGGGTACGTGGCCCGGGCACCTGAGAGCAAGGTTGGCAGACGGTGGTGACCGTCTGCAGGAGAGGCCGATTGACGCACAACCGTAAGGACCGGGGACGGGCGGTGGCCCGCTGGTACCGGATTGGGGAGCGAAGAGAAGCCAGCACCATCCGGCAGGGCCTACGGACCCCAACCAGGCTTGGAGTCGCCGTTAAACTGGTCAAATTCGTCAGCGACGGGAACCTCCGGGGTTTCCCAGCAGTAAAGACCCGACTGAAGGCAACCGCTCAACCATGAAGGGAAATACAGCTACCGCCACAGCTAGAGTTCCCAGGGCCAGCGCCTGCGGGCAAAAAGGAGCTGAGTTCCCAGTGCCAGCGCCTGCGGGCAAAAAGGGGCTCCTCTGGCAAACACACTGCTGGGGAGCGGGCTACCAGTGGGAAGCCATCGGGGACGAAAACACAACAAAGGTGCAGGGAGAGACAGTTACCGCCAACCTACCGGGAGGGATCACCGCAGCAGCCTGTGGGACCCGTCCATCCAGCCGTCTGTTTTACCAGAGACTCCGTGTACGTTACTGGCTGAGTGAGTACCACCGTGCCGTCTGGCACCGCGCTGCCCCCGCGACCCTGCACCTCGCCAAACCCCGCCATCCACCTTCCAGTCAACATCACCGGGCCCCGGGACCACCAAAATTCCCCCTACCCATGGAGGGGAGAGAATCATCCCAGCTGTTCCCTGTCATCGCTCCCGGGATCCACATACCGTGGGTGGCGTCACAAACTGACATCCCAAACACCAACAAACCATCCCTTTCACTCACGGGCGAGGAGCGCCGCTCGAGTCCCCGGATCCGGCCCACCGCTCGAGCCACCGAGCAACAGCAGCAGCAGCGCCGGACCCGAGCGTGGTGAGCGCAGCGTCCCCTCCTCCGCCCGCGACATACAGACCCCTGTAGACTTGTCCTCTCTCCTCCTGTACTTGTCTGTGCCTTGTATTGTTCATGATTATTGTACTTGTCTATGTATGGCCATTTTCACATGTAAAGTGTTATGGAATAAATGGCGCTATAATAATATTTATTAATAATATTTATTATTGTTATTTATTATTATTATTATTATTAATAATAATAATAATAATAATAATAATAATATCAGACATTACAGAATATCACAATTCAACAGAGACGGTGAGTGACATTCACTCCTTCTTTGCCATTGGAACTCCAAATGAATAGAATCTGTTTTACAAGCGCTTGGGAAATCACTGCAGAACACACGCTTTGCTGTGTACTCAAAGTTTCTGCTTTTTTACATCATGTGACCAATTTATATAGTATCCCAAACAAAGAAATAACTTCTCAGAACTATGCACCAATAAGAGCCACAGGGGTGTGTGTAGAAATGTGACACTTCCGCACCCATGAGTGTTAGTTGAGCCCTATGGCATCATTTAGTTATAAGATGTTTTCTATAAGAACAAAATGGATTGTATTCTATCACAAGACCAAGCTTAGAATCTAGTTTTCCTTTAAAAATATTTGTTATCTGCTGGACAACTCTTTATGAAATCAATGTTTGTTTCCTGCAAAGCACAGAATTGCTATCATGATTTGTGCCAATTGAGTTGCATCCAACCAGACATCCAGGCTTTGGAAATGAAAATTTTAAAACTTTCTTTTTACAATCTTCTTTGTTTCCCCAATGGGACAATTCAGAAGAGAAAACATGAATCGAGCTTCTTCTTAATATAGAAAATTGATTCCAAGTCGAAACAGGAGATTCCTTACAGTTTAGCAATAAGAAATGAAATGATGTCTTGAGAGATTGGGCTTGTGCATTGATTGTGTAATGTTGGCTTCTCTTGCACAGAAGTGGTCTAATGACTGTCTGTCTCCATATTGCTGAACGTGCTGTGAATGCCGGTATTATGCCTGAGCCCAATCGGTTCAGTCATCTCTCTCAGTCAAGCATACATTTATTCTTAAAATGAGAACCAGTAATAGGTAACCGAATCCGCCCCGGCCGACATTAGTTCTACTCTGATGATTCCTCATTTCCCATATTGATTTGTAAGAAAAGACTTTCCATTATGTTCTCAGCAGATAAATATGTCCACTGTATGCATGAGGTCTATTACCTTGTTTGCCAGACTAATCGTGGCGTACTGATAACACTTTCACTGACTGAAATGCTAAGATCAAGTGATCATTTTCTGACACGTTAACTACTCCGGGCTTCTCAGGACAAACCCCTGACGGAAGTCTATTAAGCATTGGCTTTGTAATGCTGCTACCATTATGTGTATAGAGCTCAACGTCCCCTGATTCATATGATGGGAATATAATAAAAGGTGTCACTTAAAAAAAATTGACGGATGACGACGGATCTGTTGCAAAACGGACGCATATCGGATGTAACGGACGCGACGCATGCGTTATTTCACAGGAATCCGCTAACGGATTCCTGTGAAAAAACACAACAATTGCGTCCGTTGCAGAAAAATATGATGGATCCGTCGTTATGATGCAGCGACGGACCCGACACAACAGAAAGGACGGAAATGTGAACCTAGCCTTACTGTAACATTGCGCTACACAGTCCTGTTAAAAATCTTGTAGGCGAGTTAAAGGGAACCTGTCAGGTGCAATATGCACTCAGAGCCACGATCAGTTCTGGATGCATATTCCTAATCCCTGCCTAACCATCCCTGTATACACTAGCATAGATAAAGAGATCTGTAGAAAAAGTATTCCTAAAGATCCTTTATGATATGCTAATGAGCGACGGGACTAGTCGAGATGGCGTTACTTCCCTTGGCTAGTCGGCCCCCTTAGTATGTTTGCACGCCCCTGTGGGCGTGCTAACATGCTAATGAACTGTAGATGCTGGAGATGAGAGTGGATGTAGTGCCGCGCTACCACCAATGTTTGTTGATTAATATTAGTACTTTATTTTATAGGTCGAAGCGTTTCTGGGATCAAGTCCCCTTCCTCAGGACCATGGAAATCAACAACATGCTAATGAATGCGCAGCGTCAGAGGATGGTCGCACTCACCTCTCCGCTGCCATCATGTCCAAGTCCTAGATTTCGGCTCAGTGCACATGACCCCGGACTTTCAATCATGCGCACTACAGGGGCTTGAAGCCAGGACTCATACAGCCTGCGGTCATGCGCACACTGCATCCTCCCGCCATGTGCTTATCTTGGCTGTGTATCATAATAAGAGGGACCCTATGCAGCTTTGGTGCAGAAAATAATCTGCACCATGTAAATTCTTGGTGCGTTTTTCAGCTCTTCCACCCATTTACTTAATTCTGAAAAATACATGACGAAACTCAACCAAAAAGATGGATACAATGCACCAAGTTTTTGGTGCGTTTTTCTGCCAGAAGATACAGATTTGGTGCAGAAAAATACTCAGAGTGTGCATATAGCCTTATAATGTAGAAACAATAATTGTTTCAATTATAGCAAATGATGTTCTGAAACGCAACGTATCAGCTTAGATTTGGCCTGACATCAATAAATTACTTAATTTGAGACAACCTCTCTGTAATTTTCCTGCTAGGGTATATTAAAATGGTCGTCTGACGCCGGTCACTTTCGTCATTTATTAGGATAGGACATGTGCATGAAACCTACTGATTTCGCACATGCAGAATCCATGTTATCCGCTTCGTTCCCCTCCTAATATAGAAGTAGCACTGGAAAATCCCCTTATTACAGGAGCTATGGCTCCTTGTTAGGATTCTACTTATTAGCCATAACCATGACTCAAGTGTCAAGTGTGACCTTTGCCTTTGAGACAGGCGACATCAATGAAGTGAACTCAATTTTCAATGATGAGAAAATACAGAGAAAATGAGCCATTACATGTCTTAGATCATCAAAACTCAAGAAAAAGAGTTGCGGATGGAGCAATTCATAGCAAAATATAAATGAAACACTACTTGAGGAATTTGAGTCATAGCAATCAGTCAGCCCCGGCCCATATCTTCTTGTGTGTTCTATATCTGCTAAGTTAGCTTATGGAGGAAGGCTATGAACTGTAGCGCCACCTATTGGAAATAGCAATCCTAAAAGTCAGAAGTGGCCCTTTAACGAGCCTTTTCATACGACTAAGGATTTATGCCAGATCAATACCCCAATTTTCAGACACAATGTTTCGGGGTGATTGCCCCTCGTCAGTGCAAAGTATGAGATCTGATCTGGCTGTATGAGAAGCTCTCGTTGGGTCTCAGGAGAAAACCTTTCTCCTTGCGGAGACCTGACAAACCAGTCTGGCTGCCAGTGAGGAGTCTTATAGCTGCAATGCCCCTCTGGGAAATATTCCAATAATCTGCTAAGCATTACACCACCAGTCCCCTCCATGTAAACCTGCATATACCGGGACTCAAAGTGCTGTGTGGATGGTATCACATCCATATACAGATATCCCGGTATCCATACTTTTAATTTGGTAAGTATATGGTGGATTGGAATTGCACCTTTCCGTAGTTATGGAGTCTTCTCTGATCCTGAATGTATTTCACAATTTATTCAAATTTTATGAAAATTGTCATTTGTTGAAAGTTTTCTTTTTAGTTTATTCTGCTTACCAATCACCAGTAGGATCATGATTCTGTGAATATGGAAATAACACAATTTTCTCTCCTTTTTTCCCTTTAGTTTGCGTCCGGTATACCAGACCTGACTCTAAAGGACATAGCGTGCAGCCAGAGTCTCTTGGAGCGGTTCATCATCTTCAGCAGTCGCAGGGGAATGCATACAGTGCGAAATGCGATGTGTGTGCTGTCCCAGCAGAGGCTACAGAAGATAGAAGATGTGCTGTACTCCAACATTGATTTCTTCAAAGTCTTTGAAGTTGTAAGTACTCTCCCCTCTTCTGAAAGTTGTTGAAAAGTCTTGCTGAAAGTAACTGGAGAACAGTTAGGCTATGTGCACAAGAGATGTGAATGGGAAAAAAAAGAAGGGGAAACGATCCAGCACAAGTCCTCCTTAGGTTAAAACAATCGAGTCTTTATTTGAACATCTTTAAAAACATAGTGAAGACCGAAAAATAGCCTGGGTGGTAAAGGTACAATTCATGAGGGCTTTACGCGTTTCGGACTGACAATAAAACCAACTAGTCCTTAGTCATAAGTTGACTTATGACTAAGGACTAGTTGGTTTTATTGTCAGTCCGAAACGCGTAAAGCCCTCATGAATTTTTTCCCATTCACATCTCTGCTACCGGTCGGGATAGACCGTGGGATCCCAGGCACCCGCAAGGCTGAACAGTCCGGGCAGCAGGTGAGCTGAAGACTCTATTATTTATCCATCACTATGTGCACAAGGCGTTCTTTCGATGCTAGCTCAACCACTGAGTTTTTTCAGGTGACGCCGTTTCAGGAAAATGTTGGGGATTTTTCCATCAGTCTTGGGCGCGGCACCATCGCCTTTCACGATATACTACGTAGTACAGAGAGCCAGCGACTTATAAATTGGAATCAGCTCTAAAAATGAGCATGTCACTTCTTTCCATGACTTCAGGGTTTCCGAACCCTGAGGCGGTTAACAAAAGGGAGATAAGATGTAACAAGAGCATAGTACTATTATTGAACTTGGTCGAAAGCAAAACTCCTCATAACCATATAAAAGATCAGCGCAAATGGATGCCAAACTAAAATCAATCCACTGCCGACACAAACTCCATAATACCACAATTAATAAACAGGAGAACCGGAGTAATTAGTGTATCAAAATATGTATCAAAGTTTATTCATAACACAAAGTGGTGGTGATCATATTAAAAAGACAACTGTGATTTAAAACATGCATGAAAGGCACAATACACTTGTATAAATGGACATAAAATGCAAAAACACCTTTACAACATCGAGTATGATGGGCAACCAAATGCTTTTTATGTAATGGTAATATCCCTTTAAATTTCATGTGTCTCAGGCCATAGATAGATGGAAAAATACAAAAACACCTTTACGGTATCCTAAATAATGGGCAACAAAGTGCATATTTGTAGCAGTAATACCCCTTTAAGTTTCATAAATCTTAAGGGTGCTTTACACGCTGCGACATCACTAACGATATATCTTCGAGGTCACGTCGTTAGTGACGCATATCCGGCGCCGTTAGCGACATCGCAGCGTGTGACAGCTAGGAGCAACGATCAACGATCGCAAAAATGTCCAAAATCGTTGATCGTTGACACGTCGCTCCTTTCCTTAATGTCGTTGCTGCTGCAGGTACAATGTTGTTCTTCGTTCCTGCGGCACCACACATCGCTATGTGTGACACCGCAGGAACGACGAACGTCTTACCTGCGTCCACCGGTAATGCGGAAGGAAGGATGTTCCGGCCGCTCATCTCCGCCTCTCTGCTTCTATTGGACGGCTGCCATGTGATGTTGCTGTGACGCCGCACGAACCGCCCCCTTAGAAAGGAGGAGGTTTGCCAGCCAGAGCGACGTGTAAGCGAGGTTGTGCACCACAGGCAGCGATTTGCCTGTGTCGTACAACCGACGGGGGCGGGTACGCTCGCTAGCGATCTCGCTAGTGAGATCGCAGCGTGTAAAGTACCCTTTAGGCCTCACTGCCACATCTATGTGGGGATAACATAGTTGCTACCAGGAGAAATGAATGCACAATAATGTTTCCCATTAATGCTGCCTATAACAGGTCCTAGAACACATATGTGTAGCAATAGTATCCCTTTAAATTTTATGTATCTTCAGTCCTCACAATGACATCAATATGAGGATAACATGGATGATAAAAGGCAGAATTGGTACATGATGATATTTCCCAGTAACACTGTCTTGTACATACCAATTTTAAAGTGCCCAGTGCAAAGTGTGATTCAGGTAAGTCAAAAGTACCCAGGGTGTCCCAAGGAGAAAGAGCCACTTAAACACTTGACGCGCGTTTCGCCAGGAAAGAATGGTCCTCAATCCAAATGACTTCTTCAGGGAGGGAGAGTCTCTGCTGTGTCCAGACTTGCTTGTTTGCATGATGTCCAGGATAGCCTGTTATTCAGGTTCTCGCTCTCCCACATGCCTTCAAGCTTGCTGTGCCTCAACCTCCTGAGTTCTTGTGCCCACACCAGGTTGCAATTTTGTGAATCCACAATCCACCTAGCCAGGCTAAAAATGACTGTGGACCACTGCACTCTGGATGTGCCATGGAACAAAATCAGCCATGTGTGATAGGGTCCTTCTCCCATATCACACAATCAACAGAGCGAGAGATGATTGAACAATCCAAAGAACATGAATTCAAAGCAAGTCAGAACATCCATCAAATAATCCACCACACAGAGGGTAAAGTAGTCCAGTAATGGGATACATGTCCCGGGGTTCAGGCACAATCCTCCAGCAGTCCTTTTTCAGGGAAATTGGGGTTTCTCAACAGTTCTCTGGTGTGCTGCCTGTAACTGCAGCTTCTCCCCCAGAGGATGAATCTTCCTGCTTGTCTCTTGTCCTTTCCAGTCAGACTAAATAATCTTCCAGGTAAGCCGAGAGTTTGGGTGGATCCAAGGCCCACCTTTCCCAGACTTAAGGACAAAAGCCCGGCAGGGGTTGATTAACCTGCAAACAGGACAATGTACACACAATGGACAGAGCACCACGCCTAACATACGAACCTACACAAATTTATACACAACTCCCCATACTCCACCATCACACATGTTTGAAACTTTTGTCTGATAGGCAAATTAAAAAAAAAAATCTATATATATATATTATATCTATATCTATATATACACTGTATATATATTATTTTTGAATTTTTTTTAAGATTATTCCCAAATAGGTTGTTCACCCTCCATGTTATTTAACATGCATGATTGATTGTAATAGCAGAATGATGGTTCATCAGATGATCATTTTTCCAACCATCAACCTACTTTTTTCTATTGAGTATGGCCACCTAAAGATATATTAGTGCTGCTGACTTCTACCTGGGTTTTGGTCCCACAGCTTTTTTTTTTTCTTTTAACATTTTTACACAAATAGTTCAGAAAAAGAAAACAAGTCATGTTTATAGGCTATCTTTTGATCGGAAAAGGAAGCATATTTCTGTTGGCGCAGGACGCAGCAAGTCACATTGGTGCCTGTGGAGCAGAGAAGCAGCAGTGTGATTCTAGTGCTTTGTATCTGGTTTTCTCAGCTGTAGCTGGTAAAGCGAGCCTCTGCCTGGATCTCCGCTGTTATTACAGCTGTCGGCTTCATTGTGCTTATGACAGGAAAAAGGTCTGCTGCAGCTACGGCATGTACACCACAAGAAAAGAGACGACGAGAAAGACATAAATGAAGAGATAGTCGCTGCTTTTATTCTCTTTTATACTTATATATTTACAATATCATTTCCTTCTATGACTAACTTCTGCACTTTTTGTAGATTCCTGAGTTTTTCCTATTTTTGGTGCAATTTTTCACTTTTTTTGCCTTCTTTAAGAGATGAAAAATAAATAAATTTGTTCACATTCATAAAATTTTCAGAAAAGTTTTGTATTGCTAGTAAAAGACAAATTACAAAAACATATTCAGAAATGATGGGAAAAAAATCAATGCAAAATTTGCGGCTTGCAGGCAAATCTGAATCAAAAACATACGGCATGTAAAACAAAAAATTTAATGCAATAGATTGTCCTTATGACTATGCTCAGATTTTTTTCCCCTTTTTTTTTTTACTATTTTCTAGCAGAATTTTTTTTTTTTATCAAAAATTGCTGAGCATATCTTAAAGGCTACATAGACCTCAGCACAGATTTTTTTTTTCATATATATACTAAATGCAAAATTAAATAACATTTTTAATCATCTTCTCTTTATTTATTGTCTCCTATGTTACAAATCCATCAGGAGCTCCTACTGGTTCTGATGATTTTCTGCTTTCCTTTGCTGTTGCTTAGTGTTAGGCTTTGTGCACACGTTTAGTATTTGGTGCAGAATTTTCTGCACCATTTCTGCATCTCTTGGCAGACAAATTGCAGTGGCAAAAAAGCACATTTTTGACACCACATGTGCGCTTCAAATCGCTGCAGAAACACTGCATAATGAATGCAGTATTTTTGTTAGGGCTCATGCGCACGTTGTGTATTTACATGCATTTACGCTGCGCATTGCACTTCAGTGTAAATGAATGCGTCCTGCGTCCCCTGCACAATCTATGTAAATTGTGCATGATCCGTGCGCACGATGCTTTTATGAACGCAGCGATTTGGGTGCTAAAATTTTGACCCAAATCCATGCGTTCATAAAAGCAGCATGTCAATTATTTCTGCGTTCTGGATGCAGCTCCCACTCTGTCTATGGTGGGGGTGTGTCGCCCTGGGCAAGCCAGGGGACACAGGTCACACACCACCACACCCTACATCCCAGTTAGGAACACCAAAGCTAACCAAAAATCCTTGTTGCCTTCCTCCAGAGGCTGATGATTCACACCAGGGGGTGGGCCAGGCAGTTGGCTCCGCCCACCGAGGAGTTCACAGTGGGCTCTTATATATGGCATTCCAGAATACTGTATATAAGAGCCCAGGCCACTCTGTATAATGTAAAAATCACTCTTCTTATACTCACATAGGGGGTGGTCTAGTCCAATGAGTGTCGCTAGTCTTGGTCCGGCACCGCCTCCGTCTTGTGGGATCACCATCCTCCTGCCCAGCCCAATGTGCAAGAAGTGTCCTGCGTCAGCCACACAGAGACCTCCATTGCGCTCCTGCGAATGCGCACTTTTGTCTGTTTCCATATTAGTTTTGTAAATTGGGCCTTGTCATTTGAGGGGCTATTAGGAATTGTCCAAATGATGGGTGTAATACGGATAAAATCTAGAGTTCAAGTTGAGAGGAGTGGAAGCTGGGGCTAGGTGTAGCTACAGCGGAGGTGAAGCTCAAGTTGACTGGCGCCAGGGTTGGAGCCCTGGTGCATTGGCTAGGTGGCAGACGGTGGTCTCCGTCAGCAGGCGACGGGAAGACGGCAGCCGGAGATCCGAGGTGGACCGGGACAGGGTTGCAGCCTGCCGGTACCGACACTGGAGAACCGACCCGGAAACTGTGCACAGAGGGGGTACTTGGACCCTGAAGCCAGGACCGGAACCAACGGCCTAGCTAATTAACCAATTGAGGGCAGGATTTTAGGTTCTGTCCCAACCAAAGTCCCAAAAGCAGACAACCACCCACAGAGAGGGATAGGGCATCCGCCAGGGCCCGGTAGATCCCATGGGTCAGCGTCAGCGGGCACGACTCCTCAGGTACACAATACACCGGGAGCGGACTCTCACATTTTACACCGGGACGTCTACACAAACAAAGCAGTGCAGAGGGAAAAGACG
Organism: Anomaloglossus baeobatrachus; assembly: GCF_048569485.1. NCBI lineage: Eukaryota > Metazoa > Chordata > Amphibia > Anura > Aromobatidae > Anomaloglossus > Anomaloglossus baeobatrachus. The sequence continues at coordinate 195,833,578 of NC_134360.1, read as the reverse complement.
GCGACCACCAGCCCGGGTGGGGGACCAGAGTACAATCGGCCGCGGCGGCCGGCCACCAGCACCTTGGTTTACCAAAAGACTCAGATTTATTCAACTGTGAGTAACCAAACATCCCCTGGTACGTCTGGGCGCGCAGGCCCCTGCCATAGCCATCCCTTGCACCAACCCATCGGGTCCCGGGGCCGGGGCACCCATCCCTACCCACGGAGGGGTTAACATCCAACTGCCATCACACCTTCCCCGGGTATCCCGCAACAGCAGCGGTGGTGTCACACTTCACCACACACCGTGGGTGGCGTTGCAAACGATTACGGCCAAGCCCGTACAACTACGTCCCCCCTTTTCATTTAGCGTGTTTGCGTGACCCCCGGGTCCGGAGGATCCCTCGAGCCACACAGCGGGTCCGAGCAGCTCGGCTGCTACAGGCTTGGGGGGTGGCACACCAGCAATGCAGAAACAAGCCAAACTAACGAAAAAAAATCCTCTCACGATGAATTCCTCCTATTGTTATATAAGGCACTTTAAATAGTTTGTCCTCAGAAAAAGAAGAGTTACTCATAAGCTTGGTATCTGAAGGAAGTGTGTTGAATTAATTGTTAGGAAGAATGTGCCAAGACAATATTATATTATGCAATCTGAGGGCAAACATGGTAGTAATGGGCAATAAACGCCATTTATGACTTAATTCTATTGTTAGTAGCCAAGAGCTGATGTTTATGGAGTAAGGGCCGGGTGCCCTCAACTATTAGTTAGAAGAACTCTCACTCCGGAGACCCCAGCTTGTTACGTGCTACCACCGGAGCTACACGAGGGGTGTCATATTTAGTGTCATAGACTAAACACATGATCCCTTACGCCTTACCAAAGGGTTTCTTGAAATTTCAGAAAGGAAATGAACAGATAGGAATACGGGATTCTCTAAATGGTTACACTGGGGGCTGATTGGGGGAATTGTGTCATTGTAATTTTTTTATTTTGATGGGCGCTGTGTTATGCTTAAAGGCTTCTTTGATAGGGCTGCAGAGGAATTAAAGGATCCATTGATGTCATGCATGGAGTACAAGATGTCCATATATAACACATGACACGCGATCAGATCAACGGGCGTCTGACGAACTACCAAAAAACACCACAGAAGGGGGAAACACTGGGGTCACGATACAACGGAGGTCCCTGCCGCTAGAAAGAGGGGTGAGGGGGCACCTCCTGCACTCACCTCAAGCTCACTCCTGAGCTCCCTAGCGTCCCTATACAGGTGGTTTCAACTTGTCGGTGAGCAGGATAACTGGGTCTCTCAGCGGGCCCTAAACTCACCCTGTCTAGTGAGTAGGCCAACGAGTACACTAGACTCGCCACTCAACTAATAAAAACGGAGGGAAAGGAAAGACAGACGGGGGAATAAACAGAAGGATGCAAAACACTAAACTTCACCGTAGAAGACTGACTCTAAAGTAGCAGATGGATGGGCACAGGACAAAACCTCAGCAGTTCCTTCCACCAGGCTGGCTAAAGTAGAAATGGATTCTAACAGCAGCAGGGTCTGCTGGGAAAGCTCCACTATTTAACTTAAATGGGCATGGACCCGAAGCAGCAACAGCTGATCTGCCCTGCTCAGAACTGCTGGCAACAAAACCTGAAATTAGCTCATGAGACGCCAAAGGAAAAGAAACTTATTTAAAAGAGGAGTCAAGATGGAAATGTTAGGCTCCAGTCCTAAGGCTGTTGTCGCGGGCGGGGAGGAGGGTGTCAGCACACCGCGCTCACCCCTTCTGCTCGGGTCCGGCAGCTGCTCAGTGGTGGCTCGAGCGGTGGGCCGGATCCCGGGGTTTCTCGAGCGACACTCCTCGCCCGTGAGTGAAAGGGGGGTTTTGGGATGTTGGGATAATGTCCGTGACGCCACCCACGGTTGTGGTGATGTGTAGCACCACCGCTGCTCGATGCGGGGATCCCGGGGATGGTGATGGGGAGCAGCCAGGTGTTGTGTTGCCCCTCCGTGGGTAGGGGTTGGTGATCCCGGGACCCGGTGGTGGCTTGTGAGGTGCAGGGCCTGGTGGGCGCAGGGACGCGGGGGCAGCGCTGTGCCTTGCGGCACTGTGGTACTCACTCAGCCTGAGACTTGGACACAGTTTGTACGGTAAACCAAACAGCTGGTAGGACGGTCCCACAGACGGCTGCTTTGCTTTCCCGGTAGGTGACGGTGATGTCCCTCTTCCTTGCACCTGTATGTACGGTTGGTTGCGATGGGTCCCCACCGGTAACCCGCTCCCCGGCTTCAAGCTGGGCCGGAGGAGCACTACACTTTGCCCGCAGGCGCTGGCCCTCAGAGACTGGTGCCCTGGCGGTGGCGGTGCCTCTGTTGTACGGGTTGGACTGTTGCCTTCAATCGGGACTTGGTTGTTGGGGGAATCTACGTCCCCTTCACTGACGGATTCGGCAAATTTGGTGACTCCTAGCCTTGCCGGGGTCCGAGAGGCCCCTGCCCTGGTGCTGACTGTCCTTCGGAACACTGCTCCAGACCACCGGGCACACAGCCAACGGGGTCCTTCCAGGAACTTCCAAACGGTCCCCCTCCGGACAGTCACTGCCGTCGCTGACCTTGCTGTTCTGGCCCTACACAAAGCTGGACCTTCAGGCTTTGCACACTCTCTGCTCTGTCACCACTTCTTGCTTTCCTCCTTTACTACTCTTCTTTCCTCCACTTTCACTTCTCTGTTGTTTACTCTAGCCCCTGCCTGGGCTACTCCTCACTCCTTCCACTTCCTCCTCCCTGACTAGACTGACTGGTCCTTCCTGCCTCCAGAGCTGTGACCTCCTTGGTGGGCGGAGCCAACCGCCTGGCCCACCCCCTGGTGTGGATCATCAGCCTCTGGAGGAAGGCAACAAGGATTTCTGGTTCAGCTTAGGTGTGCCTACCTGGGATGTGGGGTGTGGTGGTGTTGTGACCTGTGACCCCTGGCTTGCCCAGGGCGACACACTGTCACTAGTCTCAAAAGGGGAGATGACCTTGACAATTGAAGGCAGGATACTTCTTTGGGCTTCAATCGTGGAGTATCCTGTAATCAACTTATTGTGTGGGGATCCTTTAAAATAATAAAGTACAAATCCAAGTAGAATTTTGTCCCACCCTGCACAGATCAATGCATCACTCCATTATTAAATTAAATGTTACCCTATGGCTCACATTGTCAATAAACCCATAAAATAGTAACATAGGATTAGAGGCAATAAGGTTGGAAAAAGTTTCTTCTAGTTCATCCTATCATATTCCATCAGTGATCCAGAAGAAGCTTCCATATAGTAAAGCCTCAGGAAAAAACAATGGAATCAGCACCAATATTAGGAATCTGACAGTTCTAATCAATCAATGTTGAACTGTAGAAAGAACATATACCTGTGATTTATGTGCATCCTTAAATTTACCCTTCTCTCCCCAAGAGACCGAAAGTAGGAAGAGTACAGATTGTGCTGACTTTTGACTTTACAAAACCAATGTTTGCTGTCAGTAATCTGTACACAGAGCAGTAAAGGAAGTGAAATCTGTATTTTAAGGTCAGGGCTTGTGGATGATGATGCATCAAAGTCTGAGGGCGATCAGGGTTTGCAGCGTTGTGGATGCAGCAATGTACAGTAGAAGCACAGTGGATGGATTTATAGAAATCTCCTGCCCACTGCGCTTCTTTTCTCTGTGGCACAAACTGATATGCGGTGCAGCTTCACGAGTTGCAGCATGTCAATTTATGCTGCGGAGATGGGAGTGTTCTCTACAGGGAGAATAGAACTAAAGTCTGCAGTGGCCTGAACCCTGATCATGGGAATGAGCAGCTGCAGTTTCCTGCGGAGGAGACTCGCGGCACCGCAGGAGAAGACACGCTGCTTCCAGGACGCAGGGAGATCTGATTGTGCACACATACCCTTAGGGCGGCTTTGCACGTTGCAACATCGCACGTGCGATGTCGGTGGGGTCAAATCGAAAGTGACGCACATCCGGCGTCACTTTCGACATCGTTGTGTGTAAATTCTAGATGATACGATTAACGAGCGCAAAAGCGTCGTTATCGTATCATCGGTGCAGGCTCCGACTTTTCCATAATTATGCTGCCGCGACAGGTACGATGCTGTTCCTCGTTCCTGTGGCAGCACACATCGCTGTGTGTTACGCCGCAGGAGCGAGGAACATCACCTTACCTGCCGCCGGCGGCTCTACGGAAGGAAGGAGGTGGGCGGGATGTTTACATCCTGCTCATCTCCGCCCCTCCGCCGCTATTGGCCGCCTGCCGTGTGACGTCGCTATGACACCGCACGACCCGCCCCCTTAGGAAAGAGGCGGGTCGCCGGCCAGAACGACGGGCGCAGGGCAGGTGAGTGCATGTGAAGCTGGCATAGCGATAATTTTCGCTACGCCAGCTAACACAAGATATCGTACCTGCGACAGGGGCGGGGACTATCGCGTGCGACATCGCAGCATCGGCTTGCGCTTTCGCAACATGCAAAGCCCACCTTAGAGTGGTATGTTATTGTTGAGTAAAAATTAATCAGTACAAAACTTTTATAAAAGGGAACCTGCCCAAGCCACCGACAGCATGAATCGAAACCTAGCTGCGTTATTGAAGTCAAATATGTTTTACTCTGATGTGCTCCGGCATTTCAGAGAAAACATAGTTTAAATAGATGGCCATGGACTAAAGGAAGAGATCTGACTTAGTCTGGTGCAGCCCCTGGCCTCTTCTCTCCACCACGCTCCAGTTGATTGACAGGTCTCTCCCAGATGTGTACATCAGCATTGACTAAAGGAAGAGATTTGACTAAAGCGGGCTTTACACGCTACGACATCGTTAGCAATTGCTAGCGATATCGAGCGTGTAAGCACCCGCCCCCATCGTGGATGCGATATCGTGTGATCGCTGCCGCAGTGAACATTATCGCTACGGCAGTGTCACACGACTTACCTGGTCAGCGGTGTCGCTGTGACTGCCGAACAATTCATTCCCTCAAGGGGAGAGACTTTCGGCATCACAGCGGCGTCACCGCGACATCACTAAGCGGCCGGCCAATCAAAGCGGAGGGGCGGAGATGAGCGGGACGTAACATCCCGCCCACCTCCTTCCTTCCGCATTGCGGCCGGCGGCAGGTATGGAGACGTTCCTCGCTCCTGTGGTGTCACACACAGCGATGTGTGCTGCCGCAGGAGCGACGAACCACATCTATAATCAACCATTACCGATTTTTGGTTTTGGGACGACCTCTCCATGGTGAACGATTTTCACCATTTTTGAGGTCGCTTAAGGTCGCTGGTCAGTGTTACACGCTGTGATATCGTTAATGACGCCGGATGTGCGTCACTAACAACGTGACCCCGACGATAAAACATTAACGATATTGTAGCGTGTAAAGCCCCCTTTAGTCTGGTGCAGCCCCTGGCCTCTTCTCTCCACCACGCTCCAGTTGATTGACAGGTCTCTCCCAGGTGTGTATATCAGCAGTGACTAAAAAAAGATATCTAACTTTGTCCGGTGCAACCCCTGGCCTCTTCTCCCCACCCTGCTCCAGTTGATTGTCAGGTCTCTCCCAAGTTTGTACATCAGAAGTGACTAAAGGAAGTGATCTGACTTAGTCTGGTGCAACCCCCTACTACTTCTCCCCACCCCTCTCCAGTTGATTGACAGGTCTCTTTCAAGTGTGTACAACAGCAGTGACTTATCAGTCAACTGTGACGGCGCTGGGAGTAACCGGCTGGGGGCTGGACCGTACTAGTCACGTCTCTGCTTATATTCCCTTTCAAATTATGTTTTTTCTGAATCACTACGGCTTTTCCGAGAAACACCTAGCTCCAATCACACAGCCAAGCTCTGATTTAGGCTACTTAAATTTCATTTTAAAGGTATTTCACATATAGTGAAGCAATGGCTGGTCCTGTGCAGTACCGTCTGATATGGTGGACTCTACACCACATACACTGAGCAAATTACCATACAATACGTAATTTTCAGTGCCATAAAATTCTACATCATTAATATTAGCATTTTTGGTGGATACAAGATTTGTGTGCCAGGTAGTCGGTGGTGCCCCTTTAACAGGTACCCTAAAGTCACCCGATGTGACAGCTGTCCCTCTATAAAACGCTATCGGTATCAAACAGGTAGTACAAACATTTCAAAGGATTTTCACATGTAATTCATTTAGTAAATATTGAGGGAAAGTTTCACTTAGTTTAAACTGTTTGCTTTAAGCATTGCTCAATATTGAAAAAATATTTGCAAAGTGCCAACGAAGTAAAATAGGCTGCATTGTTTCCTGGTATAAAGAGACTGATTATATTTTGCTGAGGCTCACAGACAGCTTGGAGGCATACCTTCCATCAGATTACAAATCACGGGCCCTCACGTGTGGTATGCACAAACTCCCGTGTAACAGCAGCCCTGATTTGTCAATACTTCAGTGCAGAAAAGCGAGGACAGCAGCGTATGTTTTATTGCAGTTTAGGATTGTGCCAGAGGAGACATGTGCACCTGTCCTGAGGCCTCTGATGGCACGCGGCAGTGCAGCATTTCTGAAAGGGGTTCCCTAGTTATAATATCACTGGGTGGAGGTTTCAGAGTCTCACACGGAAATTTTTACAAACTTTGTCGACTGTCATGGTAGCGTCAGGTTCTGTTCGGTCTACAGATTCTGACACTCCGTTCGATAACTTCTGTGGTGTCTGTGGCCAAACACAGGCAGACTCGGGCATTGACCTGCAGAGTAGTAATTCATAGGCAGGTTAGCGAGAGTTAGGGGTACTTTGCACACTACAACATCGCAAGCCGATGGTAGCGATGCCGAGCGCGATAGTCCCCGCCCCCATCGCAGCTGCAATATCTTGTGATAGCTGCCGTAGCAAACATTATCGCTACGGCAGCTTCACATGCACTTACCTGCTCTGCGACGTCACTCTGGCCAGCGAACCGCCTCCTTCCTAAGGGGGCGGGTCGTGCGGCGTCACAGCGACGTCACACGGCAGGCGGCCAATAGAAGCAGAGGGGCGGAGATGAGCGGGACGTAAACATCCCACCCACCTCTGTCCTTCCGCATAGCCGGCGTAAGCCGCGGGATGCAGGTAGGAGATGTTCGTCGCTCCTGTGGCTTCTCACACAGCGATGTGTGCTGCCGCAGGAACGAGGAACAACATCGTACCTGTCGCTGCCGCGACATTATGGAAATGACTGACACTACACCGATGATACGATTTCAACACTTTTGCACTCGTTAATCGTATAAAAAACTATTTACACACTCCGATGTCGACAGCGACTCCGGATGTGCGTCACTTTCGATTTGACCCCACCGACATCGCAGCTGCGATGTTGTAGTGTGCAAAGTACTTCTTAATCTCTGCTAGTCTGCTTGTTAGTTTCCTTTGATTACATAAATAAGAAGAATGATAAAAATTCACTCACCAAGATGAAATACAAGGTCCTTTATTTCATAAAATCGAGAATAGGTAGGGAGAGGATGCGGAGGGCAAAGACGACGGCTGCTGTTTCGAGTTTAGAGTAGCTTTTCTATGGGTCCACATTGGCTACTTTAGGCGCGAAACGGCACTCGTCGTCCTTGCCCTCCGAATCCTCTACCTACCTATTCTCAATTTTATGAAATTAAAGACCTTGTATTTCATCTTGGTGAGTGCCTTTTTCTCATTCTTCTAGTTTTGTAATTTTGTCTTTATGGTTCCTATGATTGGCACCTCCTATTTTTGTGTCCTAGCTCTTCTCCTTGGTTGGTGATTTTTTTTTTGCTGCTAATTTTACTCTCATTAGAGTCAGTGGTGCTGGTATGTCTGCTCGCTGTGCTCTCCTTTGATTACATGTTGTGAGGAAGCCAATCACATCTGCTCCCCTCCCAAAAATATGCTAGCTAGATCCTTCCACCAATGCCAGCTATAGTTTATCTTAGCTGATCTGGTGAAGTGTTGTTATCCAAACTTATCTGGTGGTTGTTATACTTGTTGCTTAGTGCGGTTGTGGAGTTAACTCTTGTTGCCTTTTTGTTGTTACCTTCCTGCTCTTGCTTTACTCCTGAGTCTCTCATTGTCTATTCCTGTCTCTGTCTTTATCTGTTTTCCATCACACTCCTGCCCCTTACTTCCCTGGTGAGAGGGGGGTTTCAGAGTAGTACTGGTCAGGAGCATAGCCAGGAACAGGACTCAGACATCTCCACCATCAGGAGTAACCCTGAGGATAAGGATAGCCTGGTGTCCTCTGGCGTTAGGGTCAGCATAGGAGCCCCTAACATTTACCTTGCGACATAGATATGGGACTACAACAAACATCTGATCAATATTTCAAAGGAATAAGTCATTGAACATATATTTTCAAGGGTTTTTCCCAGCAACAAAATTAATTTTAAAGTTTATTTTAATCAATTGTGAGGTAAAGCATTTTCCTGCCTGTTTTTTTTTTAAAAAATGTTTTACCTCAAAGAAAGAATAATTTGCAGCACGAGGACCTGCAGTGTAAAGCATAGAAGACCTGCGATGGAACGCATAGAGGACCTGCGGTGAAAGCATAGAGGACCTGCGGTGGAACGCAGAGGACCTGCGGTGGAACGCATAGAGGACCTGCAGTGGAACGCATAGAGGACCTGCGGTGAACGCATAGAGGACCTGCGGTGGAACGCATAGAGGACCTGCGGTGGAACGCATAGAGGACCTGCGGTGGAACGCATAGATGACCTGCGGTGGAACACATAGAGGACCTGCAGTGGAACGCATAGAGGAGCTGCGGTGGAACGCATAGAGGAGCTGCGGTGGAACGCATAGAGGACCTGCAGTGGAAGGCATAGAGGACCTGCAGTGGAAGGCATATAGGACCTGCGGTGGAACGCATAGAGGACCTGCAGTGGAACGCATATGTTGCGGGCAGGGGACACTGCCGCTTCTCTCTCGGGGGGCCTGCTCGGATCCGGGTTCGCTGCTGCGGCTCGAGTGGTGACCGGACCCGGGCTCGCACGGCCGCCCATCCTCACAACCGTCGGAAAGGGGATATTTACAAGGGAGGTTGCCTGTGATGCCACCCGTGGGTTGCGGTGAGGGATGGTGACACCGCCGCTGCCTTGTGATGGGGCGCCCGGGGCTGATAGAGTGGGGCAGCAAGATGGGATCCCCTCCACGGATAGGGGAGGTGTAGTCCCGGAGCCCTGTGTCGGAACACGGGAGGAATGGCTGCTGGAGGTGGCACCGGGGGCGAGTGGTGTACTCACAGTACAATAATTTCACACAAGTCCAGTAGTAAACCAAGTTGCCAGTGGCCGGCTGCCTTTGGAGGGTGCACTCTGGTCCCGCACCCAGGTTGATGAGCAGATAACCCTTCCTCCTGCACTTTGTGTTTCCTTCTCTTTTGGACGACTTTGCATGGAACGGAGAAGTCCACTCCCAGTTCTATTTGTGTTGGGAGTTGTGACCCACGAAAGCTGACCCTTGGGATTTTAGTCGGTTCTTGGCGGACACCCTATCCCCCGCGTTGGGTTTCCGTTTCGCTCTATCTGGGCAGTAAATTGGGTCAATGTGTGGAACCTTGTCCCCGGCTGGTTAATTGGAGAGGGGCTTGCAACCTTCCTCACCCTAGGGTCCAGGCACCTTGACTGTACACAGCCTCCGGACCGAATTCCCACTGTCGGTACCGGCGGTCTACAACCCTGCCCCGGTCCACTTTAGGTCTCCACGACCGGATCTCCGTCGCCTGTGGCTCTGCTCACCGTCTGCCACCTAGCCAAGTAGTCCAGGGGCCACTACCCCTGACTACACTACAGTCGGCTCTCCACACTTCAACTGTCAAAGCTTGTCTCTCGAGTTCCCACCCCTGACTCCTCAGGACCCCTAGGTGGGCGTTCTCATCCGCCTGATCCCGCCCACTGGTGTGTCCCTATTATCATGCAGAGGTGACCAGGGTTTTATGGCTGAGTGTTATGCCTAGGTGTGGGTTGTGATGGTAACAAGGAGGATGTGAACTATTTGTGACTACCTGGTTTTGCCAGGGCGTCACACATAGAAGACCTGCAGTTGAACGCATAGAGGACCTGCGGTGGAACGCATTGATGTACTTATTTTTGAGGAAACACAGTAGATAGAGAGATATTTTACACTAAGTTAAAATAAACCACATGAACAAAAAGTGGAAAATGTAATATTTGTTACCTTTGTCTACTATAGTTGTGTAGGTCAGTGAATTTTTGTTCTGGATTTATGTCTATATGTTATGTTCTTTTTATTTAATGTCTCTACAGCTTCCAACTATTCTAGACAGTAGTTCCCGTGGGATCGATCTCAGATTCTGGGGAAAAGTGGTCTCTAATATGTCAGACGCACTGAGAGAGGTATGCAATCTAGCTATTCCTTGTCTATTTTATCACTATTTTATGGTTTTAATTTTTATTTAAGCCTAAAAATGCTTACACTTAGTAATATAATTCTGTACTTACACGTACATGTTGTGTGATTTATATGCTGCCACTTAGCTTCTAAATAGATTTTTAGCATATCCTCTAGCCAACCAGTACTCTACAAGGGAGCCTTTCCCAGAGGAGCGTTGGATGGCGTAAAAGCCTCCTTACACTGTCATGCCAGGAATGTCACTCTCCACAAGGAGAAATATATATTTTACTGACTTATATAGCGCTATTAATTCCATAGCACTTTACACGCATCACCATCACTGTCTCCATTGGGGCTCACAATCTATATTCCCTATCATTATGTCTTTGGAGTGTGAGAGGAAACTCCTTGCAGATGTTGTCCTTGGTGGGATTTAAACTCAGCACTCCAGTGCTGCAAAGCAACAGTGCTAACCACTGAGCCACTGTGTTGAGCCACCAGTTACCCCTTAGATCTTCAAGAGACTAGTACGCAAAAACAGATACTATATTTCTCATGTCAATCCTAAGCTTGTTAAAGGGTCAAACTATAATGCTGGGGCCACACAAGCATTACAACGAGTCTGCTGGGGTGTAAGCCAAGTGTCATGCCACTGTGATGTGATCCCCTGCAATCGGATCACAGCTGCAGAGGAGAGGGAGGGACTAATCTCCCTATCTCTTCCATTGTCAGCTGATGCGTATATCGCACTGCACTCCGGTGTCATCCGAGTGCAGTGCGATGTTTCTCTCGCACCCATAGACTTGTATAGGTGTGAGTGAAAACGGATCGGATTCCACCCGTAGCATGCTGCAATTGTTTTCTCGGTCTGATTAGGGCTGAGATAAAAATTGCTCATGGGAGCGCCATAGAGTTAAGGGGGCTTCACTCGCTACGATATCGTTAATGTTTTATCGTCGGGGTCACGTTGTTAGTGACGCACATCCGGCATCATTAACGATATCGCAGCGTGTGATACTTACCAGCGACCTTAAGCGACCTCAAAAATGGTGAAAATCGTTCACCATGGAGAGGTAATCCCAAAACCAAATATCGGTAATGGTTGATTATCGATGTGGTTCGTCGCTCCTGCGGTAGCACACATCACTGTGTGTGACACCGCAGGAGCGAGGAACGTCTCCTTACCTGCCACCGGCCGCAATGCGGAAGCAAGAAGGTGGGCGGGATGTTACGTCCCGCTCATCTCTGCCCCTCCGCTTTGATTGGCCGGCCGCTTAGTGACGTCGCGGTAACGTCGCTGTGATGCCGAACGTCCCTCCCCCTTGAGGGAGGGATTGTTCGGCAGTCACAGCGACGATGCCGACCAGGTAAGTGTGTGTGACGCTGCCGTAGCGATAATGTTCTCTGCGGCAGCGATCACACGATATCGCACACACGACGGGGGCAATTGCTAGCGATGTCGTAGCATGTAAAGCCCGCTTTACATTAGTCCAAGTTGAATGCAATTTTTTTGATCACATTCCACTCGCTCCGTGTGTCCTAAAGGCCGCTTTACACGCTGCAATATCATTACCGATATCGCTAGCGTGCGCACCCGCCCCCATTGGTTGTGCGACATGGGTAAATCGCTGCCCGTAGCACACAACATCACTCAGACCCGTCACACTACTTACCTGCCTAGCGATGTCGCTGTGACCGGCGAACTGCCTCCTTTCTAAGGGGGCGGTTCGTTCGGCGTCACAGCGACATCACTAAGCGGGTGCCCAGTAGAAGTGGAGGGGCGGAGATGAGCGGGACGTAACATCCCGCCCACCCTCTTCCTTCCTCATTGCCGGTGGATGCAGGTAAGGTAAGGTTCCTCGTTCCTGCGGTGTCACACATAGCGATGTGTGCTGCCGCAGAAATGACGAACTACATTGTACACGCAGCAGCAACGATAATTGGGAATGGGGGGCATGTCACAGATTAGCGATTTTGCACGTTTTTGCGACGATGCAAAATCACTCATAGGTGTCACACGCAACGAAATCGCTAAAGTGGCCGGATGTGCGTCACAAATTCCGTGACCCCAACGAGATCGCTCGAGCGATGTCGTAGCGTGTAAAGCCACCTTGAGCCTTACTTATGCAGTAGTTTCATCCAATATGTGGCTCTCCAGAGACCGTATTCTTCCTTCTGAGGGAGAGCTGATTTGTATGTCTATTATTTTGACACTAAAAAATGGGGAGTGTTTTATTTACCTAAGGACTATAAAGCTCTTTTATAACTTTTATTAAAACTTTCTTCATCTACTATTTTTATTGTTCTTCTCACTGTAGTTGTCACAGAAACAAAGTATCCAGGATCTTCTATGGGTTTTACAGCCTATTGTGCAAGAAGGAGGACCAGCGACCTTCACACAACTGATGAGTTCTCTTTCAGACATGTTTTGTGGTTATCCGGAGGGCGGTGGTTCCAGAGTGTTCTCCTTTAACTGGTATGAAGATAATAACTACAAGGTTTTCCTGGGAGTAAACTCATCCAAGAAAGAATCCAATTATTTATACGACAAGACAACCAGTAGGTGTTCACATTCTACTATAAAGTAACCAATATGGTTATAGTTTAACCCACTAATCTCCCCAGACTTGGATTCAAAATCCATTCTGATATAAAAAATAGCTTTATTAATTCATAAATATTTTTTCTACAAAGTGATATAACCAATTATATGGAGGTAGGTACAGGTGTGGTACACAGAAGATGAGTCACATGACATGGATAGAAATTATAAGGAAGCAGTTAGCAAAAAATAGACAATCATTACATTTTAAATATAATACCAATGCTGCTAACAGTTCAATTGATCCTAATATGGCCAAAAAAACCTCAAAAGGATCTCCTATATCTTAAGGATGAAGAAAAACAGCAAAGGTACGGTAATATAAAGTAGTTATAAAAAAAAGGGTTTTCCTGCTTACCCATAATGTTCCTTGTACCGGTCAGTGAGTCACCGACCCCTCAGCCCCCCGAGGAAGCCCTACGCGAAAAGCGCGTTGGGGTCCTTGACTCACTGACCGATACAGGGATCATTATGGGTAAGCAGGAAAAAACTTTTTGATGCTTTATATTACCGTATCCTTGCTCCTTGTTTTTCTTCATCCTTAAGATATAGGAGATCCTTTTGAGTTTTTTTGGCCATATTAGGATCAATTGAACTGTTAGCAGCATTGGTATTATATTTAATATGTAATGATTCTCTATTTTTTGCTACCAGCCTAATATTTCCTTATATTTTGTATCAGTGTCATGTGATTCATCTTTTGTGTACCACACTTGTACCTCCATATAATTGGTTATATCACTTTTTAGAAAAAATATTTATGAATTAATAAAGCTATTTTTATATCATAAAGGATTTTGAACTCGATTTTTCTATCAGATACATGATTGTTTGAGTTCCCATTGGCTTATTGCCTTTTTGACTTACATTATCTATGGAACGTATTTTGGAATTTTTTCAGTTGATACTGATCACCAAACTTGGATGTATAAATTCAATGCTGGAAAGAAAACGTAACGCAGACAGGGTCTTATCTTGGGATGATAAAAAATCCATGGAGGGACAATCAGGCTCACCTGGGATAGTTGTGAGAGGCCACAACGACTGAAAAAGCATAGATGGCTGTGCAGCATCCCTGGGGGTAGTAGTCGTCCTTCTAGAAGCAGAGACGGGACAACGCCACATGACCGTGGAAGATTCCAAACCCAATGGTTAATTTCAGTGATTTTTATTGTCTACGCATTTCTGACAGCAATTTCTCCTTTTTAAGGACAAGAGTGAGAAATCACCAAATATGTGATTTTTGTCCTGAAGAAGGAGAAATTGCTCTCAGAAACGCGTCGACAATAAAAATCACTGAAATTAACCTCTGAGTTTGGAATCTTCCATGGCTGCTTGGCGTTGTCCCATCTCTGCTTCTACAAGGACTAAACTTTGGATGTATAAAATATACAGTTGCGGTGGCTAAAAGGTTAGCGAAACTCCAAATTTGGTTACCCCACTGATGACAAGTTCTCTTTAAAGTGGTAGTGTACAGTATAGCACTAAATATTAATGTCTATCACGTTTAAATCAACAGCACCATTTTGTAATGCCCTGATGCAAAGCATGGAGTCCAACCCTGTAACCAAAATCGCCTGGAGTGCAATTAAACCTTTGCTCATGGGAAAAATTCTTTACACTCCTGATGCCCCGGCAGTTCGAGAAATTCTGAAGAAAGTAAGGCTTATTTTTTTCTGCTGTTATTCTAACACAGTTCAAATTATTGCCTTTATAAACTTTATAGTCCAATGTCGAAATGTCAAAAGTTAGTCATAGCTAGCTATGGATTTTGTTGCAGAGCCTAAAGGGGTATTCTCAAATTTGGAAGTTCTCACTTATCCATAACTTTGACCTCTGGGAATCAAAACGATTGCTGTGAAGGGTGGTAGATGATGTGCACTTATGCGCCATTATTATTGGGATTGCCAGAGATAGCTGAGCGCTGCGCTAGGCTGGACTTCGGCACTCCCATAAGAATGAATGGAGGGAGTGGCAGTGAAACTTTTGAACACCGTACCATTCACACGGCGCGGGGCGGAACAATTGCAGTCGCAAGGATCATGACCGCGTTCGGATCCTGGGGTGCAGGGTGCCCACCGGTCCCAGCTTCAGCTGGATGTATGTCTGAGGCCAAACATCAAGCGGAAATGCATTGCAGCGCAGAAACCCGTCAAGTACCTGTACTGTGATACATGTTGCCAGCCAAACAGAAGCCAGCAGCTTTCAGCGCTGTTCCCATGACTAAGGCAGCACATGGCAATGAAGTCATGCGTTGTCATCGCACGGACTCCAATAAAAGTTGCTGGCCACTGCAGTCTGCCTAGAGAAGAGGACGCCATGTGACGTGGGAGCCGAGGAAGGGGAGTACAGTATGTTTTAGGAGGGTGATAGTATATACCAGGAGGAGCCCAGGAGATGAACATATATACCAGGAGGTTGACAGTACATACCAGGAGGGGGCACTATATACTAGGAGGGGTCCAGAAGAAGAACATATATACATATATACCAGGAGGGGGACAGTATATACCAGGAGGGACCCAAGAGGGGGACAGTGTATACCAGGAGGGGCACAGTATATACCAGGATGGTGGGTACAGGATATACCAGAATGGTGGGACATATTTACTAGGATGGGGGCATATATACTAGGATGGGGAATATATATACCAGGAGGGGGGCATATATTGCAGGGTGGGGGACATATTTACCAGCAAGTAGCCCAGGCTGGGGGACATTTATCATGATGTGGGACATATTTCCCAGGAAAAAGACCAGTATGGGAGAACATTAGTACATAATGGGGGGAGGCAACTTGTATGTCTTTATACGATTTAGAACACTAAATGTATGCATACATCTGACCAATATGTGGGGATGGGAGGCCCGGGTCCAAATTTTGCACCAGGGCCTATCAAACTCTAGTTACACCACTGCACATGGGGCTTTTCCCATCCCTGGGTCTCTTGATCGGTGGAATTCCCAGGAGTCGGACCCCTGGCCCCATGGATAAATGATAACTTCCAAACTTGCGAATACCCTTTATGGTTTCCATTGAATTAACTTAAAAATTTTGAGGAACTGATACACAGTACTTCCAGTCAACCAGCTCTGTCCATCTACAGATCTTATAATGGGATGTGTTCTCACCAATATTGTAAAATAAAATAATACAGTGAATTATTCATCAGTATTAGAAGTCTATGTTCTGTGAATTTAATTAGAAATTCACAGTATATCATATGACTGTAAAACATACGCAGAGCTCGTTATCTTGTCTTTCAGGCTAATACTACCTTTGAGCAACTTGAACGCTTGAGGCAAATGGGCAAAGCCTGGGAAGAAGTTGGGCCTCAGGTGTGGCACTTCATGCAAAACAGTGTTCAGATGAATGTTATCCGGGTAGGTTCATTGCTGGCTTCACACATATTAATTATTGGTAGCTATAAAAGATAGAAAAAAAAAACTACAATCAAAATTTGTAAAAATGTTGAGAAAATATGAAATAGTATTTGATTTTGTCTATTAACAAAAAATTAAATGATACATTCCCTAAAGGCTGCATTCACACAAGGTGGTTATTTTTCTGTCAAAAAACTGCATAATTTTCTGCCATTTCCAAACAACACGGCAAAACAAGGCCCATCGAAATGTTTATATGTAGATTTTTTTAATGCATTTTTTTCTGTATGGACAACTCAACCTACCACCGTAAAAAAAATTACTCTTTTTTTTTTAAAATACTTTTTTATGCATTAAAAAAGCTGAAAACATTTACATTTTTGAGAAACACACCACAAGTCAAAAACACACAATGAAATAAAACATACCATGCTTAGAAATTTTGTAAATTTCAATCATCTTGTGGTTACTGTAAAGGTTTTTCCCGTTATAAAATATGCAAGAAATAAAACAAACTCCCCAAGTTCATGTTCGCATTATGTATTCCCCATACATTTTTGCAGCAATTAGTGTTAAAATCAACAAGGATTTTTAGAAGATTGACGATAAAACCTCTTCACAAAAGCATTGTCTGAACACTGCCTAAATGGGAGGTTTCTCCAAATTAGATTTTTATCACTGGTGAATATGACACTTCCTCAAAGTCTTCTCATTTACGATCTTGCCGTTGAGATTCCCATCCATCCCAAGAATGCGTGTTTTTTTCTGCTCACTAGATCAAAGTCAATAGATTTGAATGTGTGGCAAGCCTCCATCAATAAATGAGAGCAGACAAGAATAGTCATAACTACCATAATAGCAGGCAGAGAACTTGCCCAATATGGCACCCGGTAATTCTACGCTGCAATGAAGATGTGTAACGTACCAGGGAGGGGCAGTCATGGGCGAGGGTTGTAGTCCTCAACCTACCTCGGCACGCTACAGATACGGGGGGCAGAGTGGTGTATAGAATGGGTGTGGAGGTGGTACCTGCTTGAAGCTGCTAATCTGGGGTTTCATCTGGCTTCTCTGGATCCCGTTCACTCTGACCGGCATTACACGCCGCACTTATCAGTAATGAGTCCACCACCAGACAAAACTGTAACAACTTTACTGTAAATACGCTTAACACACGGCTTCCAGTTCATAAAGGCAGTTTTTCCACCAGGGTCTTTCACAGGCATTGCTTTCTTCACAGAACCCAGCTCTTTCACTACGACCACCAAGGAGGGGAGGGATGGGTGCTTTATCCTTTCTTCCCTGACCTAACCACTTGTCACAATGGCTAGTCCAACGGTCTGGCTCCGTAGAAGCGAAAGGGCTCCTATAACTTGTGCTCCCACTGTGCCAATGACCCTACAGGTCACCTGTCTGCACTACTTACAGCTTCCGGCCTAAAGGTCGCTTTACACGCAGTGACATCGCTAAAGCGATGTCGTTGGGATCACGGAATTCGTGATGCACATCTACGTGCGATCGAAAATCTTCGCAAACATGTGCAAAACCACTAATCGTTGACATGCTCCCCTATTCCCAATTATCGTACGATGTTGTTTGTCGTTCCTGCGGCAGCACACATTGGTATGTGTGACACCGTAGGAACGAGGAACCTCACCTTACCTGCGGCCGCCGGCAATGAGGAAGGAAGGAGGTGGGCGGGATGTTCATCCTGCTCATCTCCGCCCCTCTGCTTCGATTGGGTGGCCGCTTAGGGACGTTGCTGTGATGCCGAATGAACCGCCCCCTTAGAAAGGAGGCGGTTCGCCGGTCACAGCGATGTCGCTAGGCAGTTAAGTAGTGTGACGGGTCCGCGCGATTTTGTGTGCCACAGGCAGCGATTTGCCCGTGACACACAAACAATGGGGGCAGGTACGCACGCTAGCGATCTCGCTAGCGAGATCGCAGCGTGTAAAGGGGCCTTTAGCAAGGGACCCTCTCCTCTTTTCTACTGTTTTTTTGGCTTTACTTTCCGTAACGGAGGGGGCTCTCACCTCACTTCAGTTTCCTCGACTCTTTCTCTCCTGTCTCCTTTCTCTGCCTGAACCCTCTACACCGCACTACTCCACTCTGCTACTTCTGACCCTGTTGGTCATCTCACTTTTGTTACTCTTCCCTATCTCCTTAACTAGGAAGCACTCTTCCCTATATTCTCCTGTGCTGGGGACTGTCCTCCCCCTATGAACCCACGCCATCCTGTCACTCCCTAGACCTCCCCTACACTCAGGGACCAGGAACCCAGTGACACCAAGTGGCGGCCAGCCAAATTACACAGAGGAACTCACACATAAATACATTACTCTAAAACATCTACATTTAGATCATAACATCTTCAGGGGGGCTGCAAGGCACTGGACACCCTCCTGCGGACGCACGGCACAATTTCAATTGTTACACAACTGCAAGAGACACAAGGATTTCCAACACAGTCTAACTTCACTTTTTATCCAAAAGGATACTGTCAAAAACCCAACAGTGAAGGACTTTCTCAACCGGCAACTTGGAGAGAATGGATTAACTGCCGATGACATAATTAACTTTATGGACAATGGTAATCCAGATGCACAAGTGGAAGGACAATCCAATTTTGACTGGAGAAATATGTTTAATTTCACTGATCATCTTGTGCGGCTCTTTAACCAATACGTAGAGGTAAGTCACTCCACATATAATAATCTCTGTATGTCGTATTGTCTACCACCCAGCACAGGGGAGGTCTACTAGCGTTTAGCTCAGTATCCCACCGCCTTCTATTTACATAATTTAAGATGAGATCTATTGTCTTTACAATGAAGACGAGGATCTTCTATCATATTCATTACATGGTCTCCCTCATTATTGTACATTATCCTCACCCCATACATCCGAACATAAAAACACAGAGGTCACTAAGGATCAGTCAGGCATCTACTGTCAGTGAATAAACAGTCCGAGGCGTTCCATGTCCTCTCTCACTTTTCTTTTACAACCCTTCCTCTATTAGATTCATTTTCAATTGTTTCCTTATGGTAATTTCTCCATTCAATAATTAAAAGAAGCTATATAATTAATGATATATAGAACGAGCTCTATATGTTAACAATGAACTCACTACAATACATCCCTATGCTGTACTTATAATGAGGAACGCTCCAGCACACTTTCTTCAGTCTTTTCCATTGTCCTGCCTTTGTTGATCACATTGTCTTGTAACCATAACTTTTAATTGGGGCTTAAATAATTCTGGCAGCTATTAAAATAAGTGACCCGAGATGCCTTCATTTAACATGTCAAATTGTAGGCTCCATCTTGAAATAGCGGCTCAACGCAACCCAAGAAGGCTGACACTAAAGAAATGGAAAGTCATTAATTGGTCTGAAATTATAATATTCTTGATTTTCACCATAAATCATTAATTCAATAAATTCAATATGTTTTGCATCTACCAATTTCAAAACTGAAAAACAGGAGCACTAATTCTCTTTTTTCTTATAATCCTACCAGTCATTACTCATCATTTCACAATTTGCCCCACTGGATGTGATTACATGATTGATTGCATTATTATGTCTTTATTACCATTCATTAAAAACATATTTTATATGTGAAATTAATTTACAGTTCATCTATATGTTTTTCCAAAAATAAGACACCGTCTTATATTTTTTTTGCCCCCGAAAAAATCTCTAAGGCTTATTTTTGGGTAGGTTTTATTATCGAGGAAACACGGTTGGGGTAAGTTAACCTCCCCCAAAAAAGTAAACTCCCCTTCCCACGAGAATCATATTTACCAGACCCCGGACATCGACATGACTCCCAGGTTTTCCGGTGATCTTCGGAGGGTGCTCCCAGCAGGTATGCCCCACTCGGTCCTCCCAGGCCTCTGGCATTCACACTCACATACATACTCATACACACATTCCTCTCGCACACACACTCATACTCATACACACACATCATATTGCACACACAATCACACATCTGGTAATACGGATTGCTTTCGGCCGATGGGGAAAGATGGGACGCAGTGCAGTGGATCGTGAGAATCTGTGGTGGAACGCATAGAGGACCTGCAGTAAAACGCATTGATGCATTCCACTGCAGGTCCTCCAAGCGTTCCACCATAGGTCCTCACACTCTGCTGCACTGCGTCCCAGTTCCTCCTGCCGGCCAGAAGCAACCGGTATCACCTGATGTGGTAAGTGTGTGTGTGCGCAATCTGATGTGTGATTGTGTGTGTGTGATCTGATGTGTGATTGTGTGTGTGATCTGATGTGTGATTGTGTGTGTGTGATCTGATGTGTGATTGAGTGTGTGTGCGGAGGTGGAAGGCTTATTTTTGGAAAAGCACGGAATTAAAATGAAAAAAATAAATAATTATATATATGTGTATATATATATATATATATATATATATATATATATATATATATATAATATAAAAAACCTCGAATTATTGTATTATTAGTCAACAGGAAATATAAAGCCACGAATTAATGAAACCCAATCAAATATATTCAATTTCATCTGCCCTGAAAAATTGCTTCTTAGATCATCCAAAAATGTATGAACCTGTAAAGTCCAATTCTGCAAATGGGAGGTTGAAACAATACAGCTCTTTACTTGCAAGAGATGTCTGCCAAAAGGGTAACAACCTGAGAACACCAACTTTGATGTGAGGTAATTGCTCGTTTTTACCATCAGTGTGTTTCAGGAGAGAGGATCAAACAACTTATTGGAATTACTGTTATATGAAGTGTGCTACCATCCCAAATTGCTTCCCATTGACTTAATGCAGTAGGTCGGGCAGCCCTACTCTATAATATTATGCGAGCCGTGATTTGGTTTATGATCAAACTCCATTCGTCTTCTTCTCTCTAGGTGGGCAACAATAATATTAATAGGTTGTTAATTGACTTGTTTTTACAGTGCTTAACCTTGGATAAATTTGAAGGTCATGATAATGAATCCCATCTGACACATCATGCTCTTTACCTGCTTGAAGAAAATAAATTCTGGGCCGGTCTTGTGTTCATGGACATGTTCCCCTGGACTCATCAGATTCCACCTCATGTGAAGTACAAAATCCGCATGGACATTGATGTAGTGGAGAAAACTAATAAGATTAAAGATAGGTAGGTATTTCAAGATTTATTGGATTACTTAATACAGGAAAAAAAATCAATCTTTATATTGTGTTATAGAATAGATAAAAAAAATGTAAAAAATTGAGCATCCTAAGTGGTTGATATTGTTTAATGGCTAACTGAAAGGATAATAACAAACAGCGAGCTTTCGAGACATGAGTAGTCTTGAAAGCTTGCAATTTGTTGCTATATGACTTGAGTAGTCTTGACTGCTCGCTTTTTGTTACCATATTTTCACTTAGCCATTAAAAGGTATCAACCACTGAGGACTCCCGATTT